>NW_020455470.1:180553-201830 GCF_003342845.1 Nothoprocta perdicaria | reverse complement strand
GCTCTACACGCGGGTAGGTCCTTACTAGGCTCTACACGCGGGTAGGTCCTTACTAGGCTCTACACGCGGGTAGGTCCTTACTAGGCTCTACACGCAGCACAGCTGCCCCGGGATGTGCTGGTTGAGGTGCGTTGTGAGATGCTCGTGGGCCTAGGCGAATAGGGGGACCTATAAAACACAGGTCTGGTCCTGTCGGCTGCGTGTCAGCAAATTCGGCCTGATGCCTTTGGGGGAGCAGAGCGGTGAGACTCTGCTGTAATTGTAATGGGGAGGTGACTCTGTGGTCATCTCCTCCTCTTAAGCTTGACCTGCTCAGTTGCAGCGCAGCTTGACTATGCTCAGGTTTTGGAATTTGCCCTTCTGCACGTGGACGAAGTTGGCATGTAAAATCTGAGCCACAGACCTCCCATCTTGCGGCTCGCCGTGTGCTGCTAAGTGTTCGGTGGGTACCTGGCCCTTGGCTGGGTTTCTGGTGTCCATAAAGTGAATAAACGTAGTAATGGCAGCTTGAGAAGGAAAACAACAGGATGTTCCCACTGCCTTGACATGGCTTCAGAGCTGAACAAGGCTCCCTAAAATGTTTCTGCTGTTCTTAAATGCTGTAATTAAACTTGTGCTTGTAACAGGTAGAGAATCTCTGTAACTTGGGAGATGAGGAGCAGTTGTTCCCTGAGCAGCAAAACTCATGGATTTTCTGTTGTTTGCTGCTCTGGGCCTCAGCAGCACCTCAGTGCTTCAGGAAACTCCAGATCCTGCCCACATCCCATACGCTTTATGACACCTCTGGCTCTTCCCCATCCGGAGCTCCCGGCTCCTTCCCGTGTGCCCGCTGTGCGTGCGCCGCTTGGCTGGGTGGCCAAGGCGAGCAGGCAGCGGAGGAGCTCGCGCTAAGTTGCTGGCAAGGTCAGGAGCAGTGGCTGATCTGCAGCGATAGACACAGATAGTACTGTGGTTAAAGCGTTTGTGAACTCTTCTATTTTATCTGTGCTCCAGCTCTCGTCTGGAAATGCAGGTGTGTAAAGGAAAGTTCATGTCTGCAGGCAACAGGGATTTTAAAAGAAGAGGAGGCAAAATAGCAGATGAGGAAATATGTAGGAAGCCTTAAGCACCGGACAACTAAACTAGAACCCGGTGTGATCTGTGCACAGTGAGTGGAAGTGCTTGAATGGTTCTGGAAAACAAAAAACTAAGCTAAGATCTGCAGGAGGCTGGCGAGAAAAACTAAAATAACAGCATTTATGCAGAGAGAAGAAGTGTAAGCTGCCGAGGAGTCTGCCAGAGAGGAGAGGACAGGAAGAAAGATTGATCTGGTGAGACTGGAATACGTTTTAGGAAGAGGAAAATGTTACTGCTGTATACACTGTTCCTTTGCTGTTTCTTCCCAGATTTACTGGACAAATTTTAAAGACGTTTGCATAGGAGATCACAAGAAGCATAGTGTGTTTAAGAAGAAAAAAAAAAGTTTAAACAGGAATTAGAGCATACTTGCCCATGTTTATTCCAGATAATCATCTGCCTGAACTGTGATACTCTGTGCCCTGGTGCTGACAGACCAAACGTTTGTCTGCTGTCAGACCTTTTCTTTCATTCGAGGCATAATAAAATCCTTGTATAATGTGCACAAGTTTTTTGAGATGGTATAAAAACAAGATTATGGTATGTAACAGTGTTGGCCTTGCATCTCTAATGAAAATTATTTTCTGAGATAGTTTCCTGCACACTTTGTAGGCTGTGTACAGCGGGTATGAGTTTGCTGCTCTTCATAGCAAGCAAGTTTTATGTTGCTCACTTCATTCCTAGTTCCATAGTGTGGTTGGTGTTTAATGCTACTGGGTGTAAATGGCTATAGTAAATGCTATTCTTTGGGTATTGACTTGCAGAAAATTGTTACTTGCTGAGAATAAAATCAGTTAGAAAATATTCTAAAGAGACAGTAAAACCCAGGAAGCCTTCATTCAAACCTAGCTGCTGAGTGCATTGTGAAAATGCTGATATTGCTTTATACTTCACTTTTATTGATTTTAATTTTGTTTCTGGTGGATTTTTAGAGGTGTGGTAAAATGGTATAGAGGCTTTTATTTATTTATTTATTCTGTAGTCCACTGGCATATAAGTGGAGTTTGGGTAATGGAGCAATAAAGTTCTTTGGATTAAGTTTCCTGCTCACCAATGATAGCTGAACACAATGCTAAAAAGTTTAGCCAAACAAAAAGACACTACCAAAGCTTGGTTTTCAACTATATTCCACTAATAATATGAGGATAATTTCTATATTTGTAATTGAAATACAGCTGATCAACTGTTTATTATGTGGTCCTTATGTGCTAAAATTTGACTGGCAAAGAATTGCTGAGAAGCGAGGCCTATCCTGCAGCCTGTAATGAACACAGAAATGTTGTGTGGCTTTAATACTGCCTTTTCTCAGAAATCTCACACATGCAGAGTTAATGTTTTGTTTTCCATATTATTTTAGTGTTGAGGTTATAGATTTTTGTATATTTTTATGGCTTTTAGTTTTACAATCGACTGCAGAAGCTACATAGTTAGGTGCAAGGAAACCAAGGTGTCTTCAAGTTCTCTTTGAGAATGAGGATGGATTAACTAGAGTAACTGCAAATGGAAGACAACAGACAATCTAAGTCTTTTCTTACAAATTTCACCTTCAGGAAACTAGTCTGTGCAGCTGCACAATTGTTGTTAGATATTAGAGAAATGTACCTGGGAGCTCTCTTGAGGGATGAATCTTTAGGAAATTGGAGGTCATAGATTCTCTTGAAGCAGGAGGGCATTTGTGAAATTGGAGCTGTTAACTTCAAGTATAATTCTCTGAAAATGTTTCGCCTGTTGCAGTCACCCTAGCAACAGAAGCTGTTGTGATTTCAGTTGAGCAGAGCTGGTATCAGTCAATTCCCTCTTTCGTGTAGGTCACCTAAAGGCTACAGGGAGCCTTTATGTTATAAGGGAGGCACCTTATGTTATAGCAGAAAGGCAGGGCCTTGGGATACTAGTGTATATAATCTAGTTGATTTCTGGTACTTAAGCCTAGATTTTGAATGTGTTGGGATCTAAAGGAAAGGTTTCCTTTAAATTTAATTATATTCTCTTGCTTTCTAGGGGTACTAGAAGTTGCTTCAGTGGCGCTACCTCTTTCACAGTACAAGTTATGAATGAAATTCATTAACTAACGTCTCCCTCCTCACCCTGAGCTCCAATAGACTTCCAGTAACGCTTGGAAGAAAGTAGTCAGGGGAGAAGGGTTGAACGTCACCATGAAGCTAAAGCAGCGAGTTGTGCTGTTGGCCATCCTCCTGGTCATCTTCATCTTCACAAAAGTTTTCCTCATTGACAACTTGGACACCTCAGCTGCCAACCGCGAAGACCAGCGCGCCTTTCACCGTATGATGGCGAGCCTGCGCGTCGAGCTGGACCCACGGCTCGACCACACCATGCAGTCCCCTTGGGAGATTGCAGCCCAGTGGGTTGTCCCCCGGGAGGTGTATCCTGAGGAGACGCCTGAGCTAGGGGCTGTCATGCATGCCATGTTGACAAAGAAAATAATAAAAGCTGATGTAGGGTATAAAGGTACCCAGCTGAAAGCTTTGCTAATACTTGAAGGGGGACAGAAAGTCGTCTTCAAACCTAAGAGGTGAATATTCTCTTCGGTGATTGAATGATTGCCACTTTATGTCTTTTTATCTCTATGTTATTTCATTAGTCTTTTGTAAACAGAATCTGTTCATCTCTTTGGGAGACAACAATGGAGTCACGCTCATCTTCTAGTAAAATTCAGTGGCTCTTCCAACCGACTCCCAAGCACTATAACTTCAATGCTCAAAACGGCCGTTCTTTAGATTCATATAGTAACTTCAGTCCTGAGGGAACTGGTTAAGCTTGATGTTTTTGAGCGGTGTCTTCCTGATTCTGGAACTGCGGGTTCTGGCAGTGTGGTGACGTACTCCTGCTGAATAAGAGTCATGACAAGCCTCCCTATGAGCATGCAGTTCAAGGCTAAGGAAAGACTGAGAATTGTCAGTGGTCTTAAAAGCAGATCTGGTGTCCAGTGTTTCTGCATGATGAATGCAAGAATAGGTAGAAATAAGAAAATACGTATTCTAATTTGGCCTTACTTTTTGAGAAAGTGTATTTCACTTCACCCATTTGTTCCTTAGGCATAAAATACCAGTCAGTACTATCTGAGACATACCTCTTAAGGAGTAGCTAGACTTGATTCAGATGTCATTTACCACTGAAAATTTTAAATGCCTTGGCTAGTTTGGTGACATCTTCATTATTTAAAAAAGCAGCCTGCCCCCCCGCCTCCCCCCCCCCCGACAAATCACGACTCTGCCAAAATATACCACTCTTGTTGCTCTGTGTGTTCCATTTCTAATGCTGCTTTTTACTGTGCCTTTTCTCTACCAAAATAAAGGGCCTTTTTATATCCAATATTCTTCTCAGGTTCACACTTGCTGGTCCTTTATCAACCAAAGATTGCATTTGGCTTTTTTGCCATGATATCAGACTGTATTTTGATGTTAATATACATCCCTTTGAACCCCAGTTTGTTTGCAGAGTTCCCGCTTTCCGGTATGGTCTCTTGTTCTCTGGTTGGGTTTGTAGTCTTTCTTCTTAGATGTGGCTTGGTGTATAGCTGAATTACAACTCATTAGTTTGAATAGGCCCAGCTTTCCAGGCACTTGAGACCACTGTGAATTACCAACCTTTCCTTTTTATTTACTCCTTCACCAGTCTGTCCACTGCTTAATCTCATTAACAATTTTTCCCTGTCCCATGGACAATCATTTTGAAAGTGACCCTGGGTCTGTTTAACTTAGCATTGTTCCTGCACTCATTACTCTGAATGGCAAAGCTGATACGGTGATTCAAGCAGGATTACTGTCTGACTTATTGCAATTACAGGTATGCCAGGGACTATGTTGTGGAAGGAGAACCATATGCTGGCTATGACAGGCACAATGCAGAAGTAGCAGCCTTTCATTTGGATAGGTATGAAACCACTGGATTACTTGTTTTTATTGTCTGTGGTGTTTAGGTTGTCAGAGTGGGGGGAAAAATGTATTTGGTATATGTTTCAGGTGTAAACTGTTTCTAACCTATCCCTATAGCAAATTGAACCCAAGAATAAGAATAACCACTGAGTTTTGTGAAATTTCATTTTAAAGATATGTGCAAGAGTTTAACATTTGCATTAAAAAAAAAAAAAAAAAAAAAAAGCATGGTGAGTGAGGTACTGAAACCACTGATGTTTTGATCTTAGTCAAGTCCTATGGAAAAATCTGAAACACCGGAAGTATGATTAAAAAAATAAGTCTTAATGTCTAGAGTGACGATTCTAAAAATGAATCAGTGCCTCCTAGAGAGAAAAAAAAAAAACACCAAACAAACAAACAAAAGAACAGGCCCATATAGTTGGTGTCAGGGATTTCCAGGTGTTCTTATGGACACAAGCTGGAGATGCAACTACTATAAGAAAAAGTTACAGGAAACATAAGGAAAAAATTGGAAAATACTAAAGGCTGAATGTTGATAAGGACAAAATATAAGTTTGTGATGAATTTTTCATCTAGAACAAATGATTGCTGTCCTGATTTTCCCCTTTTTAAAGGGACTATTTTGCTCTTTCAGAGAAGGTTTGTTAAGCTAATTAAGATATTAAAAGATGTGAAAAATTGTCATGTGAAGAGACTTAAAATTTTAGGTGTAGGGAATAATGAGGCACTTACAAAGAACAGAATAAACCAACTTAAACAGAGATATTCTTACTCTTTCAGTACATAAGAAAGAAGCTTCTCAAAATCATAGGTTGCAAGAGATCTATTCATTAATCCTAATTCATGTTTGGAGCTTATTACACAGGAGACAGAAATGACTGTTCGGGGAAGATTTTGTGGTAACTGCTTATATAAATACCCAGGGCTGCTGTTGGAATATTGAGATTATGAACCAGATTGGGATCTTTGAATCATTTTAAGGCAGAAAGTTGATTCTGGAGCCAGATGTCTATTATTCATTGGTAATCCTTAAGAAAAATAGTGCTCAATTTCCCTGAAATTACAAAAATCAAGTAATGTAAAGAGTAATAATTAAAAGTCCATTTCTGGCTAGATGAGCATTCAAACTCCTCCGTCTTTGGCCATGTTTTGGTCTAAATTTCTCTGAGCTTTCTCCTCTACTTCGAACATGCTCCTCCAAGCATAGCTAGCAGAAACTGCCTGCCCACATAATTTATATGCACTGTTGTTTCAAATGGTGACAAATAGGTATATTGATCCTCGGTGCTATTTTTTCATCAAGAACCTGCAGAATGTTGTATGCTTCCCATTAATGGGGCGGCTGTATTAGCCAGGGTATTGGCCTTTCCCCTGTGAATCTGAGCTTACAGAAATATATTTTCCAGATATAAGTTCTGCCCTTATTTATCTGTAGCTCCTGCATTTTCTCAAACTGTGTATAGCTGTCTTGCTGCCTATGATTTTTGTCCTTATACTTCCAGGATTTGTTCAAGCAGATGTTTTGCGTTGCCCTTTCTTAGATCTGTTTTGTACTTTAGGAGACTTACTGCTTGAATATTTTAAAAATAGTTTGCAGCAGTTAAAGGGCAACTTTCCTTATATCTCTATGGGAATCTCTGACTCCTTCTTTCCCATTTTCTGAAAAAGGAGCAATCAAAAGTACATTAAGAGAGTTAACTCTCACATTGCACTTATGTTGGTAGCACTCCTTTAAGCACTTTTAAAATCCCATATCAAATTAATTGTGGTCACAGAGCAAAGGCTCTTGCATACATGAGTGGAATCTGGATCTTCTTGCTATCAATTTTTTGATTATCCATTCTTTTTCCAGATGTGTCTCTGGCATTCAGGTTTTTCTACCACTCTGCCTTCCCTCCTCCCCCTCAAGTCAAACTGATTAACTCCCAGATTGCTTACTTTCAAGTGTAGTTGAATTGGAGCTTAAATGTAAGATTTTGCTAGATACTAATTCCTACAAAATATAAATGATCTTTCCAGGTGAACAGCCTAAAGGCCATATGGCTGGTGCTTTAGCCTGTATCCAAGGGAGATGATGGATTTTTTATTTTTTTTTCCTTCCCCTGGGATGAGATCTGATTTCTGAGAATTGGAGCATGATACATCTTATGTTGCTTTTCTGCAAATGTTTTAATAAAGGAGCATCATGGATGGCCTATAAAGCAAGTCTTACGTTTTGGTGCTTAGAAAGGAGGGGCCCTTACTTTGCTTTGGAGAAAAGAAGAAGTTGCCAAGGGGTTCAAACTTTATTGTCTGGTCTCAACTCATTGTGATTTTGTGCGATGGCACAGAGCCCTTGTGTTCTTTTTTTAAGTTTAGAACTGCTGCCTATGTCACATTCTCACCATCGTGTTTTCTTTCATCCAAAATTAGAATCCTGGGCTTTCGACGAGCACCATTGGTAGTTGGCAGGTTTGTGAATCTACGAACGGAGATCAAACCAGTTGCTACAGAGCAGCTTCTGGGCACCTTCATGACTGTGGGTAAGTGGATTCTCTGCATTGTGCAGCCGGGTAAAGAAAATTATGTGAAAGGAGAAATAGTCATGGGCATTTGACACAGTTGTAAAACACTTAACTACGGTATTGGAAGGTCTTTCAGTTCTGAGACAAATTTGAATACTTCCATTTGGTGAGGGAAGAGGACTTGACTTTCTCTGAAAGTAGGTGTTTCGTTTTCCATTCTTTCTGTGGTGTGGCTTTGTGTGTGTGTGTGTGTCGGGGGGTTGTTTGTTTTAGTATTTTCTGATGTTAGAAATTGTTAGAAAGTCTCTGGAGTCTGTGAGTAGGACTGAAAGAAAGAATGGAATTATATTTGACTCTAATGCAAATACAATGGTTACTTGGGCTAATGTGTAGGACTGGTTCATCACTTGCTGTTAGATGTTGTCTGTGCCACATCGCTCTACTGAGCATTCATAACTAGCTGCATCAGAACTTTTGCTACATTGCTTACAGAACTACTGCTGAGGGGTAGTAATGGGAGTTGCTAGTGCAAGCTCCTCCAAGGTGGTCATTAGGCACCAAGAAGTGACTTATGCTGCCTTAGCCCTTTGGGCTTTTCCTAAAATATTAAGTTAGTACTGTTTCTTTTTTAGACAGGCAGAATCTAGAGACAGTTATTCATTTTTTTATTTATATATATGTATATGTGAGTGTGTATTTCTATTATAAGCACTGCTAATAATCTCGGTTACTAAATTTGCTTAACCCTTCTAGTTATAAGATTCAGCGTTCAGATGAGATTTGCCTTGCTAACCTCTTTTTGCATTCAGATTGGGTGTCTGCCTCAGGCAGACCTTTCTGTTTTTTAACTTCAGCTGAAATAAGTATTAGCAAAAATGCTGATTTAAAGATTTAAAGTATGGCTTTCAAATAGAATTAATTGCAAAAATTTGTGTCGGGATCACTTGCTGACCCCAATTTAACCAAGTTTCTGAGGTTTTGAGAAGTGATAGCTCACGCTTGCTCAGCAGAGGCTTGCTAGAGCAACACTTGAATCTGGGGAAAATATGCTAATTGCTAGGACAGCTGCAGTGTGGAGCCAGAGGAAGAAAGGACAGGGAATATGGAGAGGTGCAAGGAAGTAAGACTTGATTGAAGAATGCTTTGGAAAAACAACCATGCATGTGGAGTTGGGATTGACTTGGCAAGGGACAAAATTAAAGTAGGTTTGAAGGATGAAGCAGAAAAGATTAACTTAATCTAGGCTACTGAGTGCATCCTTTTCCATAGCTGTTAAGGTACTAAAGACTGATAGAGTCATTATTCCTCTCCTGTCGGAAGACGCTCATGAAACTTCAAATGTCTTTTGAAAAATTCTGGAAAACTGTCATATGGAGTGTGTTAAATAAGCAGTGCTAGGGTTGCAAAGTGAAGCTCCTGAGGAATTAGGGATCTCAAACTTGCTGATAGTATAGTGTTGCCTGAAGTCCCAGTATAATTAAAAACATTAGATAGTATAGTTCTTGAAACTATACTATCCTTTGAAAAGGATACTGCTTTGAAAATTAATCTTTCATGAAATTTTGAATGAATAAATGTCTGCTTCATCTCTTTTGAGCCTCTGCCCTTAGAGAGGAGGAGGAGGAGGAGATACGAAGTCAGGTGCAGTGAAATCTTGTTGTGGGTGTTTCTTTGCTGCAACAACATGCTCCTGAATTTCTTTTGGCTTCCCTTGGATTAAATTCTGTTCTTGTGATGTCTCTTTGTTTTGAAGGTAATAGTACTTGCTTCTATGGGAAGTGCTACTACTGTCGGGAAACAGAACCAGCTTGTGCAGATGGGGACGTCATGGAAGGGTCAGTGACTCTGTGGCTGCCGGACGTCTGGCCTCTCCAGAAGCATCGGCACCCGTGGGGCAGGACTTACCGTGAAGGGAAACTCGCCAGGTATGAGAGCCCGGTGGGGTTTGTCCTTGTAACGATAATTTGGGCTGAAGTACCCTTGTGATACATTGGCTTGTTATGGAGCAAGTGTTCTCAATGTCGAGTTTTGGCCGTAACTAATTTGACATGATTACCACTAACTACACGATTACCATGGCACTGTGCTCTTTTCTAAGAGACCTCATTTCATGGTCTTTAATGTTTGTTGAAGAATTGTAGGAGATTTGGCAGAGGGGGACAGTACAAGGGGCTAGGAGGGTTGGCTTTGCTTTTAAGTGTTTTTTGTTTGTTTGCTTGTTTTTCTTGTGTCAAAAGTTTTCATAGGAGGATTTACTATGATTAAACCATCTACTTTAGACCATTTTTGTAGGTACATTTTCTGCATTTAGGCTAAATCGGTAAGAACTGAGAAGTTCTTCATTGATTTAGTTATCACCAGTGTTTGGGGACTGTGCTCGACATAAAGAATGCTTTTAGAGGGGAAGAACGGGACCTAGCAGTTGTGTGCACCAAGATATAGTGTATCAGAGTATCTGGGATGGACACTTTCTCGCCGGGACCAAAGCATGACTGTGCTTAAGTTTTTGCAAGACCTAGTGATGGACAAGTGGTTAGAAAGAGAATTTTAGTCCAGAACTAAGATTGATCGTTTCTCAACGATGCAGTGGTTTTCAGTAAGAATCTCACTCTCAGAAAGGATTCTCAGAACGAATTCTTTCAGAAAGAATTGAATGGCTTCGTTAAAGTGTTTTAGAATGTGAAATGTACAGTTGACTTTCTGAGTAGCAGAAGGTACTTCCTTTTTAAAAGGTCAAAATCAGCTGTATTTAGTACCTGTTAAATTGCAGTAATGGATCGACTGAATTTCTTGGAGGTGTTTCCTTTTCTGAGACATTACTTTTATCATAGAGGGTCTACTTGCATATGATTTTAACAAGTTAAGAAGGTATCTATGATGACTTAATACTGCTTGTGTTTTTAACTTATGCTCTTATCTTGCTCAGGTGATATTGCAAGGTTCAATGTGTTATATCCCTTATTACCTTGTGCTTCTCTGTTTGAGAACATCAGGTGAAATATTCTATATGTTATGCTCTCCTTTTTCTGCATTTGATAACTACATTAAAATAACTTCATAGGAATTTTCTTCTGCCCTGAAGAGGGCTTGGTGCTCTGCCCTGAGTTGACCTTTGGAATTATATATTTAAAACTGTATGTGCCATTAATGTACATAATTTGAATGGACACATAATAGATAAAATCCCTGACCTTTGAAGTCCTGCACTAACGTGGCACAAATATCCAAAGTAAATGTTGGATAAAGGAGAGCACAGGATATCAGAATAGTTCCTACAAGGAGGTCAGGCAGTGATCTAAAGGAAAATAAAAGAAAAAGGCTCGAGGGAGAGAGACATATAGTCTAAAGGAAATATTTTGAGTGCAAGGAAGAGCCTATGCTGAGAATTTGCCCTATGGGGTTGTGCTGAAAGCTGAAGGTGGGTTTGAAGTGCTGGAGGAGGGAGCTAGTCAGCACTGAGGAGCGTTTGTGATGTGGAAAGTTGGAAAAATAAGATATTGGAGCTCAGAGTCTGTATCTGGAGAAGGGAAGGTGAGTTAAATTTGGGGTTTTCCTCCTTTTGTGACTTTCTATGTGATTTTTTTGAAGTAGTAGCTTCTGCAGCTTGTTTCCTGCATTTCTGTTTTCAATTCGCAGATGATTCAAACAGTTACCAGTTTAACTGCTATTTTGCACAGGAGTTTTAGCTGCTGAATAGGAGATGTGATGCTTTTTGTTTGGGATGACACATGGCAAGGAGCTGTTGCTGTTTTGGTGTTAGTGGTGAAGAGCTTGGAAAACTGTAAAGAAAGATGTGAGAAAACTTAAAATCCTAGCTGTGGAGAACTGAGATGGGATATGCAGGTTTTAAGACTGTAAGCACGTGCCTAGGTTACGTCTAGAAGAATAGGAGAGAAAAGGAAGACTGGAAATTCTGCCAGTAAAGAAGCAGTGAAAGATACTGAAAGAAAAAAAAAAAAGTGAGGAAAGCAGCTATGAGTGAAAGAGTATGAACACATAATATCCATCCTCTTAGACCAGTGCAGAGTGCTAGCAAGCAAGAGGGTGTTATCTGTGCCAGAAGGAAAAATGAGGAGAGACTGGAGAGACAGGTGGAAACAGGCCAAGGTAACATAGACACCGTACTTGAAGACCTCAGGAAGTTAAGGGAGGCAAATCGTAGCAAAGATCTTGTGGTGAAGCACGCCAACCACTGCTGAACTTGAGCAAGGGAGAAGCAAACTAAATACCTCCCAAAGCAAATAGTACCAATGGTGGAGCTTTTCTTGAAGACTTGACTTGTTTTCTCTTTTTGGCCCGCAGGTGGGAGTACGATGAAAGCTACTGTGATGCTGTGAAGAAGACTTCCCCCTATGATTCGGGCCCCCGTCTCCTCGATATCATTGACACTGCCATCTTTGATTATTTGATTGGGAATGCTGACCGGCATCACTATGAGAGTTTCCAGGATGATGAAGGAGCAAGTATGCTCATACTCCTAGATAATGCCAAGAGGTGAGTCAGCATCAAGCAGTGGAAGCATCAAGATACACATTTATCTGTTAAATTTCTCTCTCTCTCTTTTTTGTTTTTTTTCCCCTCCATTTCATTTTTCTTTATTATCTTTTATACTGAAAATCCCAAGCTGCTGCTGCTTAGATGTTATTCATCAGATATTGGAGGTTTTAAAAGACTGGCACTTACCCTGTCCTCTAGATACATAGTTCTGACTGCACTAGGCAAAGTCTTAATCAAAGTACAAAAAACTTCTGAATTAGCCCAGTATAACTTTTATTTCAAGAGAAACTCTTAAATCTTTGTTTGTCTCCTCCTTTCCCTCCCTTTTGATGTTCCCTCCCCAGTATGTTTGCAGTTTATGAAGGATCATAAATTTAGGATTTATTACCTACGTGCTAGCAAATCAAAGTAAGTGCCATAGCAGAAGCAGATCTCTTCAAAACGTTGCTCTGAATAGCCTGGTTTTCTCTGTCTTGTGAATCTGTCTAGTGATTAAAGTCTGAGAACTGAAACTGGAGATAGATTTGCCTTTGGGCATCATCATATTTTGCTCTCACTGTGTGTTAAGTACTTTGAACTGTGATCCACCAACCAATTCTGGGAATAACTGGGATCTAGACAGATCCTTGAAGCCTTGCAGTTATCACTTCTTTTCTCACTGATCCCTTTGCTTTTCCTGTAGTGGATTCTGTCCCCATCTTTCTTCCATCCATTGCCCTCCTTTGACTGCAGCAGAAGTGGCTGAGTTGCATATTTTGTCTTCATGCATCAGCCTTTTCAGTAATGCGCCTTCAATTACGCCAGCAGGTTGTGTTCCACTTGGGGAGTGCTTAATTATTGCTGCTTTCAGATTGCTGTAGGTGAATTTGGCAAAAAATGTCTTTCTATAATGCGCTGCCAATGAGCTACAAGGAAGTTAGTATATCTGTCACTGGGAGTAAATATGATAGTTGAAGGTCATGTCAGAGCTTTCATTACAGTACGTGCTCGTAACATTACCAAACCATTTCCTCTGGGCTTTGCAGGCCCTGAAGTAAATTGTTTTCTTGACAGCCTGAGTAAAGTTCTTCCAGCTTCTTTGAGAATAAGGGCTGTGTGTGTTGGGGGCAGGAGGGTAAGGGGAAGAGGAGTTATTTAAAGCTGCTGACAGCAGAATTATTTGAGCAGAATAATGTCTGACTCGCAACGTGAATTATCTTTATTGAAGAGCAAGTTCTTTGTTGGAACAGTGTTATGGTGGGCAAGGGGAGATAATGGAGAAAAAAAAATCATCACCACATGTTGAGGTGAAGCTTAAAAACACTGTGAGAACCTGCTGCAAGGTGCCTCTTTGAAAGTGTTGTCATAAAACATACTCACCTTGTTGAGAGGTGATTCTTTGCATGTTGAACTGCTGGTCTAAGCCTGTCCATCTGAAATAGCAATTTAATTCCTTGCCTGTCTAGCACTGTCATGTAGTCAGTGCTCCCCCTCTTTATGTGCAGAAAGCAAATTACTCCCTTCCCTTGCTTAGCAAGATGAGTTCAATTTCTAAACTCCTCAAAATTTTGTTTCTAGAGTGTCTTGGCCTGATAAGGACCTAGGTACCCTGGTGTCACTTCTGTTCATCTGGTTCATTAGCTGATGCTGTTGACAGTTAATATCTGCAATTGGTTAAGGCCTAATTATATCTTAATTTACATGATTTGAGCTGTTAGAGCATCAAAGTGATTGTTATTGGTTTTTGAATTCTTTACAAATCTGTTGATGTTGCAAAAGGCATTAACTGTTCGGCTGGTTCATTTGTTTTTAATTTTGCTTTCCAGTTTTGGAAACCCTGCCCTGGATGAAAGAAGCATCCTAGCTCCTCTTTATCAGTGCTGCATGTAAGTAAAGCACAGGGATGCTTTCCACTTCACTTGTGAAATTGCTGTCCTTGGATTTGGAATATAATTAAATTTGTAGCTGTTAAGCCTTTTGGCAAGCTGAGAATGTTCAGAAGTATATGGTGATATTTTTATATATATATGCATTTGTTTTATGTATTTCAGTGCTCAGGAAGCAGAGCAGTAATTTTTTTTTAAGGTAGTAAACCAGACAATAGACTGCAGGAACTGTAGGAAATAGTCTGGCCTCTAGGTCACTGCTTCAGATCTCCCCTTAGTTACTGGGACTGCTGTTGTCTGTGTGCAGCGTTCTCCATGCAGCTCTGCTGAATAAACGTTTACATCATAGCATGAGTTCTGTCTCAGAACCTGGGACTCAACGTGTCCGGCAACTTCACCACCTTCCTTTTCAAATCCTTTTTTTTTTTTTAAATACTTTTTTTTTTTTTTTTTTCTGAACAAGTCTGCAGCACTGCTTGTGGTGTTGCTTTCAAAATGAAGTTTGTTTGGCTCTTTGCAGAATTTTGTTTTTGCTTTGGCCTCATGAGCTGGTTTCTTTTTGTCTGTATTTTTAGTGGCTGTGACCTGCTGCCTTTTGCATGCTGTGGTTCTCACCAGGCTATTGCTACTTTTCACTGACAATTAGATGGAAGTACCAGAAAGAATACTGATAGACTAGTTCCTTGCATCTATTACTTCAAGATATTAACTCCTCCAAACTTTCTCAATTAGATGTTTACTTGGGAGTTTCCCAAGCTTTTCCTTGAAGAGTTCTGTCCCTGCAATGTTCAGGGTTTGCAAAACCTGAGAACTCTGCAGAAAGGCCCAAGCTCTCGCGGGCTGCTTGCTCGGAGCCAGGCTCTATGTGTGCCCGATCCAGCCCTTTTGCCATTCTCTTGCCTTGTGTAGCACTGAAAGAATTGCAGTAGGCAAATGGAGAACAGTTTAACCAAGTGCTTTTCAGATTCTTTAGTTTTCCTACATTAATTTTAAATGTGTTTTTAATTTTTTTGAGGATCTTCTGGCCCTTCTTTCTCAGCGTCTCCTAAATGTAGTCCCAGTGCATGGGCAGTGATGCTTTTTCCTGAAGTAACATGAGTTTTTTGAATTAATGGCCAGACCATTTTGCTTTCTGCTCTTTTTGAGCTCTGGGAGGCGTCAGGACTGAAGAACTTCCTTGCTAGTAGTTGAAGGTGTCTGCATGTAAGAACTCTCGTAAGGATTGTGAGACGTTGGGTTCCTAGCTCCTCTCCTTCAGTTGTTAAGTTTCCGTTTTAGGTATTGCAGGTGCTGGCAGTTGCACCTGCACGTTCCCGTCCCCAAACCAGCTGTGGTGAGACTAGTACCTTCTGTTCAGCTGCAGCCGTGACGCAGCAGGCTGCCTCGAGCCTGGATTTCGGTATTGCCCAGGGGGCTTCACATGGGCAGCGGTTTGATGAAGTGTGTTTCTTTCTTTTGCAGCATCCGGGTTTCTACCTGGAACAGACTCAATTACCTGAAGAACGGAGTGCTAAAGTCTGCCTTAAAAACTGCCCTGTCGCACGACCCCATCTCCCCGGTGCTCTCCGACTCGCACCTGGATGCCCTCGATCAGCGGCTCCTCAGCATCCTTGCTACGGTGAAGCAGTGTACGGACCAGTTCGGGTCAGATGTTGTGCTGGTGGAAGACAGGATGACGCTGTCCCATTTGTAACGGTAGTGGGCACAGATGAAACTCCTTTTTTTTTTTTTTAAAAGCAACCACAAAAACAAATGATAGAAAAACAGCACAATCGGTTCTGAAAGGCCGTGGCCAGGATGGACTGAAATGAACCGGAAAGCTTCCAAGCCAGAGCAGCAGAGGCGGTTCTGGCCTTTACCCCGACCTCGCGGCATAAGAGGAGGTGGGAAGCTGGGGCCTGGGACGGCTCAGGACCCCGATGGCATCGTGGCCGTCGCCGGTGTGTCCATTGCCGGCAGTGGACGTTGCACTGGATAAAAATGGCTCTTGGTGGAAGTGTGTGGAATACAGACACTAATTTGTGGACTGGTTCTAGAGGGGACAAATGGAGATGAACAGTACAATCCTGTCCCCTCCTCTTTCCCACGTACACTCTTAGGAGTTTCGTCTGATTCAGGGTTGTGTATAATCAGCTGTGAGCTGGTTAGGTGTTTTACTGCTTCTCTAAAGAAGGATGAAGTGGTGAATAAAATAATTATTAGACTGAACAATTGCACCCCCTCCAGGGGTGGGATGTTCTTGTGGATGCTGTTAGATGTGGAGGAGGAAGCCTCTGCTAATCAGTTGTCCTCCTTAAAAGGCTGGGACAGCAGGGGTTGCCTTCGACGTGATAACGCTTCAGTATTGTCACTGAAGTCTTATCAAAGATTCTTCCACCAGGTTGGAGATTGAGGGGAGGGCAGGGTGGTTACAAAGCACTTAATTGTTAAGGGGTTAATATAACTTCCCAGAAGAAATTTCCATGCGTCCTATTGCTGTTTTCCATTGATAAGGAAATCTAGCAAGGTCTGACTAGAGAAAAATCCCCTTTTTGCAGGCGTGTGTTCAAAATAACCACATTTTTCTCACGTTGTAGCTGAGAAGCGGGACAGAACCTGTCCTCAGAAGCAGGTTTTCGGTGGCCAGGTTACAGTACTTGACCGGGGGGACGAGGTGGGTCCCGTGCCTGGTGTGGGCAAGAGAAGCTGTATTGCTTAAATGCTGCGGGCAGCCGCCCGGCTGAGCCCGTCTCTCCCACCTCGTCCGGACGGAGCTGCCTGTGCTCTGTACCCGTCCCCATGCTGCTCTTTCAGGGGATGCCAGCAGGTTTCCAGGCCGCTCTGCGCCTCCCATAGGTGTCCAGCCTCCCCTGGCTGCTCCCGGCAGCCTCCGCTGCCGTGTTGACTGGGATGACTGTGCGTCGGAAGCTGTCGCTTCTCGTGGCTGTGTCGTAAGGGGCAGAGGGTCTGCGCGGGTTTGCTTGGCGGACGGGCACTCCTTTGGTGTCCCTCTGTCCTTCAGGCCAGGCTTCGGTCTGCGTTGTAGATGAACTTCTCACGTTTGCAGTAGATGAAAATGTTTGTCTCCAGTAGGGGAGAAGCTTTGTCATTTTGTTCCCAAATGTAACCACGTGGGTTTGATTTTCTGTTCAGCCAGAGCCGTCCTCAGCAGTGAGGAGAGAGTGCACGTCTTGAAGGGCCATTGATCTATCTATTGGGCTTGAGATCAAAAGCAGCAAAATGTCTATTTAAAAGGGGTTTTGTTTCGTTTTGGTTTTTTTTCCCTTGATTTATCTGTCAGAATCCTTCTGTGTCTGCAGCAGCGGGGCTGGCACGTAAACCAAGAGCTCTCTTTGCTGGTGCACGCACCAGCCACCAGACCCCAACAGCAGTGTTAGTGAAAGAGGTTATTTCAAAAATGCAGGTTTGGTTTCATGTACATCTTTTTGTCATTGTCTAAGCAGAACATCGTGGAAGTAGAATGCAGTTATTTACTTGGAAATTAATTTTATGTTCTTCTAGAGCTGTTTTAGACGTGGCCGCATCACAGAAGGCCACACAGTCAGGATGGGCCTGGCGTATTTGCAGGGATTGCCCTTGTTTCTCACTGGTCTGCGAGGTGCCGCATGGCCAGCGGTTGAGCGAGATGTCACTGAAAGGTGCCCTGGCCACCAGTGAGGTGCTCAGTGAGTGGCTTTCATCCAATGCAAAATAGTTTCATAATGAGGTGTTTTGGTGTAAATTCTTTCCTCGAAAAACTGATGGTAATTTACACAAGGGAAGTGTGTGAAGCACGTGGAAATATCTTGAAGCCTTTTAAAAGCATGCTCTTTTGAGTGTACTTATTAACATGCAATATTCTGGGAAGGATCCACCAGAATTTGAAGTTTTGATTTCTTTTTGATCACTTGCTGATCACTGACACTTGATTTGATGGTAGATTCCTAAAAATTCTTGCTCTCTCTGTGCATCGAAGGTCGTGTTCAGATCCTCCACTTGGTTTGCTCGGTGGGCTTTAACCTGCAGCTCTTGGAGTTAGCTGGGATTTGGGATAAGTTTTCTGTTGGATAAGTGTCAAAGAGTTAAAGCACTGCCTTGGGTGCACACAAGGGGTGTGAAGGACAGGCAGCTTCAGGAGGAGAAAGCAGAAAAGGTTGCTTTTTTCCTCCTTTTTTTTTTTTTTTTTTAAATACCTTGGCACTCTTTAGTGTGTTCACACACTGGAGGTTTGCATTTTGCAGCAGGAAGGAATCAATTCCTTTCTTATCCCAGATCAGAAATATCAGATTTTGGTCTTGGGATCATCTTTAGCATTTTGCTTGGATACAGAACCCAGAGAAATCTTAAGCTCAGTTATAACTATTGCAAAGGGAAACACAAAGCAGCATCCATGTGCAAACAGGGTCTGCTTGAACTTCTTTAAAAAAATGAAGTGAAAAAAAAAAAAAGTGAGGCCTGTGTGATACCTGCTAACTGGTGCTCTTAAAGCTGTGCACACTGTCATTGGCTGACTTGAGATGTCAGAAAATGGTTATGTCGTGGATATTGGCAAAGCAGAGTGCTTGGAGCACAGGAATTAGGAACTAATTGGAAAATGAACGTCATCAGCGCTCTCACACGTATCTCCTCCTCCCTAAATCAGCAGTTGGGCTGGAGGAAACACTGAAGTCTGCTTCTCTTCCAGAACAAATGAACCTGGAGTGTCTCTTGCCAAATAAACCACAACTGAGAAATAATTTATTAAGAAGGTAATAATTTTGCTGTGTCGCCTGGAGCAAAACGCCTGCACCAGACACCCCTCTTGGAGCTGTCAGAGATTTGCCTTGGGGAGCAGCTGCACAAATGGAAGTTACTAATAACAAAACAGACTTGCAGGCGTGACTTTCTATTTGTATCTCCCCGGGTCAGAGTCCACATAAAGCAACATTGTGTGAATAAAGATTTTAATAAAACAATGTTGATGGATTGTTGAAGTCTCTCTCTCTCTCGTGCATACTCATTCCAATGTGCGGTGAGCTGAAAGTTTAAAGTGCTTTGCTACTAATATTTGCTTATTCTTTCACTAGAGCATCAGTGGCATTTATTCCAGTAAGGCATTTTCAAGAACAAAGTCTTGGCTGCGCAGAGGTTGGCTGCACATCTGTTTTGGTAAGGAGAGAGGTGTTCAAGAAGTCATACAAAAGAGCAATGCACCTGGGTTTGCATACTCTGCAGAGAGCAGGTATTTCTGCTTTGGAAAATGCCTCCCAGGGCCCTGCGGCTGCCAAGCACCTGGATGAGTTTCTTCATGGTCCTGCCACACGGAGTGAGGGGTGTGGATACGGTGCTGACAGACACTTATGGCCTCTCTGAGGTTTTACTGAAGCCCTTTTTTTGGGAGAGGGATAAGCAAGCAGACATGGAAGATCTACTCGCACAGGGTTGTAACCCAGCTGGCTCAGAGCTCCTCAGAACTCGCTGCAGGGAGCGTTTCAGAGGTAGGAGGGCGACGCTCCCAGCTTTGAATGTCAGGCATCTGGAAGCAAATGAAGGGACTGAGCGCTGTGTGGCATGCCCCGTTGGCCTGGGTGAGTGACCAAAGGCATCCGTTTGCCTTCAGCTGCAAGAGGCAAACTTTGAACTTGAACACTGCTGCGTTTTCAAGAACTTGTTTATCGTCTTGGAGTTCTTAAAACTAGCTCCTTCAGCTTTTCAAAAATTGAAAGCTGTTTTAAGAAACACTTGATCATATTACTGCTGTGTAACTTTGACATGTTTGGTCTTAGTAATGATGGCGATTCTTACAACTAGAAGACTTCAGGTATTTTTCATTATATAATTAACATCATTTTGCAGAAGAAAAACATAAAGACTAGAAATAACTCTGAGCCAGTAGAAAACATGGTTTTGAAAGCATTTTCCCCAAATGTATTTTGGATTCTTTTTGTACATTTTTGCACAACTCTAAAGATTAGAGATGAAAATAATTTCGTAGCTCACATTTCCCACTGGTGGGCTATTGGCTCTTCTCTAGAGTGCCTCATTTTTGGGGGAGACTGGGGATAGGTGTTGGGGGGGGAAGGAAGGAGGAAAAAAACAAGGCTCCCGAATGTCCTTTATTCCGGATTTTCCTTCAATTTACTAACCGTATCCTTGACTGTGTGGTAGTGAGCTGCTGGAGAGAGGCTTTTCTGCTGCTGCCTTTGGCTGGGTGTGCAGAGGGAATCACTGTATGGAAATTGGGACAATCTAGAGAAGGATCTGTGGCCTTTCCCTGCCGTTTTCATGGGCACGAGCAGGCACAACCTGTAGCGGACACGAGGTGCCGCTCACGAGGGACACGCGAGGTGCAAGCCGAGGGCTGCCTTCCCTAGGCCTTTCCAAAGCAGCTCCGAGGGCTCCTCCATTCGCACCTCTCCCGCTGTCCTTGTGGGCTCCCTTAGCTCCTCACCCGATACTGCCATGAAGGCAAGCTTGCCTCAACTGCTGCTTAGGGGACTGAGGGATTTCTTTCCCTTTCTTTCCCTCAGTGCCTCGTTAACCCCCAAGCCTGGTCACCCAGCGCTTCCCTGGCAGGTTATGCAGCAGCTGTTTGTGTTTTCCCCTCTGCCCTGTGAAGTGTCATCCAAGGCCTTGCGCTGTGGTAGCGGGAAGCCGGTGCCTTCCGGGACAGTCCCTCATTGCCTCTGTCAGAATCGGCTCTTCCAAACTCCTCTCGCCTTGGGCTGCGGAAGCATCTCGGATATTCTTTGTGAGCCTGTCCCTCAACATAAGCACCTCTCAGCTAAAGCACTTTGCAGGCCTCAGCTGTAGTAGCTAAGAATCTATTTTAAAAACGGACAAGTGAAACCTGGCACAGGTCCGGGATTAATTTTCAAATAGGCTGATAGCAATGTGCTTTTTTGTGACTATAGTAAATATGATTTTTAAGGTGATAGTTACTTGCACTGGGTTTAGTTCTGTTTTAATTAAATTACTGCAACTAGTGTTAAGGGCCTCATAGATTAATTTTTAAGCTGGAGCAGGGGGAACAGTGTTACTAACTATTCTTTCTAACGCGGCTCGGTAGGTTTTACAGCCAGCCCTAGGCGGCCTCGCGGTCCCTCCGTGGCCCTCACGGTGCCGCCAGGCAGCGGCGTCCGGCGGCAGCTGCCGCCCGGGCTGAACCGCGTTTAGGCGCCGCCTCGCGCCTGCTTTGCCGAGCCCTTAGGGCGGCCTTGAACCTCCTGCCGCGGCCCGCGCGGGGCTGAGCGGGTCCTGCCGCTCCGCGGGCCCTGGCGGCCCCGGCCCGCTCCGCTCCGCGGCCCTGGGGCGAGGAGGGACGGGCGGGGAGGAGCGCCCGGCCCCAGCGCCCTCCTGCCCGGCAGCGGCCGGGATCCAGCGGGATGCGGGGCGGGCTCCGGGCGCAGGAGGCGGCCCCTCCTGGGCAGTGAGGTCAGGG
>NW_020455470.1:158160-180353 GCF_003342845.1 Nothoprocta perdicaria | reverse complement strand
GCTGCGAGGAGCCGCGCCGCGAGGAGCGCGGCCCCCGCGCCGGTGAGAACCCGAGAGCCCGCCGCGCTGCCCGCCCTGCCCGCCGCGCGCAGTGCGGGGCAGTGTGCGGGACAGCGCGGGGCGGTGTGGGACAGTGTGTGGGACGGCGCCGGGCGGTGTGGGACAGTGTGGGACAGCGCGTGGGACAGCACGGGGCGGTGTGGGACAGTGTGGGACAGCGTGGGGCAGCGCGCGGGACAGCGCGGGGTGGTGTGGGGCAGTGCGGGGCAGTGTGGGACAGTGTGGGACAGCGTGCAGGACAGCGCCAGGTGGTGTGGGACAGTGTGGGACAGCGCGGGGCAGTGTGGGACAGCGTGCAGGACAGCGCCAGGTGGTGTGGGGCAGTGCGGGGCAGTGTGGGACAGTGTGGGACAGCGCGCGGGACAGCGCCAGGCGGTGTGGGACAGTGTGGGACAGCGTGGGGCAGCGCGCGGGACAGCGCGGGGTGGTGTGGGGCAGTGCGGGGTGGTGTGGGACAGTGTGGGGCAGCACATGGGGCATCACGCGCTCCCCCAGCTGCGACAGGCGGCAGGGACCGCATCAAAGCTGGGAACTACTGGGGAAGGCTGTCTCCTGTCTGGGGCCCCGGGACGCTTCCCTGTTGTGACCGAGGCCCTTCCCCAGGCTGGAGCTTGCCCCTGGTGGGCCAGGACTTCCTGGAGATCCTCTCTGCCTGGTACTGCAGCTTCGGCAGCTGCGGCGCGACGGGGGACTGCAGGGTGCTCAACAACGTCACGGGTAGGTCCTTGGGACCCCTAGCCGTGCCTTTCAGTGGTGCACTTGGAATGATCCCTGCTTTGCCTAAACACAATTAAAACCAAGCGATGTAGGCGAAGGACGGTCCCCAGCTGGGTGCTGAGCAGGCAAGGAGGGCTGAGGAGCTGAGCCCAGTCCAGTCTCAGAGCAGTGTTAGTTCTGACACTGCATCTCTTACCACACAGCCTATCTATCTGCTCTGCTTTTCCCCAAGGCCCGTCCTGGTCCATCCTGCGGTTCCCAGGTGCATGCAGCAAGATCCAGCCTGGGCCAGGACCAAGTTGCAGGCCAGGCAGCTACACTGGGGCTATCACGCTAAGCCCATGACCAGTGTCATTGCATTTCACTGGCACTGAGACGTGAGACGAGTGCTCTCTTCACAGTCATCAAGTATTTCCTCCAGTTTCCAAAGGAAAAAGGGAGTCAGTGGAAGAGTTGTGCCATTCTGCAGTCAGCGGCACACAGGGGAGAGTGCAGGTTTCTCCCTCACTGCACTCAAACTTCTTCAAGTCCTGCCTGTCTTGCTAACCCTGCAGCTCTAACGCCAGCTCTGGCGCCCTGGCCCCACCAGCAGGGTTAGGTGGGCCCAGCTCCATGGCTCATCTTCTCCTCTTGCTCTCACCTGAAGCAGTAGCAGCTGGAAATGGGGTGTTGAGGCTGCGCTCCTGTTCCTGCAGGCCTTGAATCGGAGCTCAACGGGCAGCTCCATGGGCAGCACTTGGCTGGAGAAGTTGTTTTGCGGGCGGTGCGAGGGTTTCTGCAGAAGCCACAGCCGGAGAAGGCGCTGGTGCTGTCCTTCCACGGCTGGTCTGGCACGGGCAAGAACTTTGTGGCCCGCATGGTGGCCAGTCACCTGTACCGGGACGGGCTGAGGAGCGAGTGCGTCAGGACGTTCATCTCGCTCTTCCACTTCCCCCATGCCCAGTACGTGGACTCATACAAGGTGAGCGCCCTCGGCACAGGGCTGCTCGGGTTGGTCTGGGCTTGGCGCCTCTCGGAGATCCCTACTCCTCCTGCTGCTCTGCAGGTTCAGCTGGAGAAGCAAATCAGCGAGACCACACAGCTCTGCCAGCAGTCCCTGTTCATCTTTGACGAAGCAGAGAAACTTCACTTTGGCCTTCTGGATGCCATCAAGCCCTTCATGGCTCACCGTGACAACAAGGACCAAGCAGGCAATCGGAGATCCATCTTCCTCTTCCTCAGGTGACTTCTGGTGCCCCAAGCATATGGGCAGGAACAAAAATGATGGTGTTTTGTCCCTAGGGCTTGTGAGGAGCTCGGGTTTGGAGGGGGCCTATCGGGTCGGTTGTGCTCATTGATGCTGGCCACCCTGCCTGGGTACAGGTCAAATACTGGCGGAGCTGGGGTCCAGCTTAGCAGAGACACCTGATCTGCTGCAGGGCTTCTGTGATGAGGCCCCAGCAAGAGTTGCAGCCCAGTGGCTGCGCGGAGCACCCTGCCCGTCCGAGCAGGGGAGCCCTGCACTTCGGGGAGCCAAGCGGGCGCTGTGGACCCTGCTGCGATGTTCTTGTCTTGCACAGCACTGCTGCGCTGGGCAGCAGCGGAGAGGGGCAGCTCTCAGCTGCCTGCCCACATCCAAGGTGCCAAGGCCAAGGTGCCTTAGTCACTTGCGCTGCAAGGGCCGACCCCAGCATCGCCTCTTCATGAGGTTTAGTGAGTGCAGGTTTGGTCCTTTCCTAAGAAAGGACTTGACATCTCCACGCCGTAACACTGTCCCCAACTCAGGCCTAGGTAGAGCAGCACGTGGAGAAGCGTGACACCCCAAAACCAGGGAGCGAGGCAAAGGAACGCCAAGGAAAGAAGCATCTTGAGCACCTCCGTTGCATCTGATGCATGGCCTTCCATCTGGTTCTGGCAGGCAGCTGGTGGCAGGACGGTTGTGGAGCCTCGTTCTGTTTCCTCTCCACCTAAGCGGCAATTCCTACTGGCTCCCCCGGTGCAGACTCGTGCTCTGGCCTCCTGGCAGACTGCCCGTGTATCTCCTGGCGTTTGCAGAACGGACCAGCTTCCAGTCCTGCCCACGCACACCCCGTGTTGCCGGGAAAGGAGGAAATCCTGCCTGGTTGTGCTCCCGTCCCGCTCAGGCGGCCACGCGAGCGGCCCGCGTGCCCTGGCAGGCCTTGCAGGCAGGTGTCGCAGCCCTGGCTGCCAAGGGAGCAGGTTGTCTTGACCTGCAGCAGCAGGGAGGGGCCTCGGGGCCCTTCCATAACCTGCTGTGGCAGCCCGACCCAAAGCTGCCCCAGGAGGGCCGGCTGCCCATGCGGGCCTGGGCAGTACCGATGGGCCGGGCCTGGCTGCGTCTCCTTGGCCAAAGGGGCTGCTTCTCCTGCAGTGATGGAGCGTGCAGGGACAGCAGCTGGGGATGAGGAGGCAGCCTGGCACCCTGTGCCCCTGCCGCGGGTTCCCTGCTGTCCCACGGGCAGGACGCGCTTTGCCAGGCGTTGGGCTGCTGCCCGAAGAGCTGCCAGGGCTCTGCTGCTAGTGGGGTGCTGCCGTCCGCGCAGCCCTCTGCCCTGAGAGCCCGGCTTAGAGTTTGGTGGGATGCCAAGTGTCACCTGCAGAGTCAGCTGCATCCCAGCCAGGATGGGAGACGCCGGCAGTGGGTCACTCTGCTGGCTCCTGCTGCCACCCTGGGCAGGAAGCAGCTCCCCCAGGCTCCGTGCTGGCAAGGTGGAAAGCTCTTGTTCCATAAATGTGTACAGAGGGGAGCTCACTGAGAAGCGAGTTCCTCTGTATGGGAAAGCCGTGGGTGCTGACCCTACACTAAATCCCCCACTGCTAATAGGATTGCTGAGCCTGCTTGTAGAGGGAGCTGCTGGCAGCCCCGAGCAGTTTGTTGCTGGGGTTGAGGTTGAGCAACATACCTTGTTTCTGCAGCAGCATCGGTGGTAACGCCATCAACGAGGTGGCCCTGGACTTCCGGCGAGCCAGGCGGCCGAGGGAGGAGATCCCCATGGAGCTTCTGGAGCAGCGGCTGCGGCGGGAGCTGCTGCAGCCTGCAGGTAATGGAGCCGGGCTGCTGCGCCTTGTGCCACAAAGGAGGGTGCTCCAGGCAACGGGCATCTCCTCCACAGCCCAGGGCTGCTTTTCGGCTCCCAGCTGTGCCAAGGGGCAGCCAATGTCTCAGGGAGGTGCTGAGATTCCTCGCAGCATAGCTGTGGTCAGATGAAGTGCTGGACAACTTTTGTAAGTGGGTGTCTTTCTCCCACCACGTAGGCCTGGATGAATTGCCCAAGAGCCACTTTGGAGACAGAGATGTTGCCTTTGCAGGGGGTGCCAGATCCCAGCTGAAAATGGGGACCCCCCCCGCCCCCAGCGATGCCACCTGGCCTCCCTACCAAGCTGGGTGCCTCCGAGCGCGCAGCCTCTGCTGAGGCCAGGCTGAGCCTTGCGAAGCTCTGCAGCACAGGCAGCGATGAGCAGGGCTGCTCTGACCTTCGTGCTGCGCTGTGTTTTCCCACAGATGGCGGTTACGCCCGCAGCCACTTCCTCGAGGAGAACCTCATCGACTTCTTCGTGCCGTTCCTGCCCCTGGAGCGCCGCCACGTGAGGCTGTGCGCCAGAGACGCCTTCCTGGCGCGCGCGCTGCCCTACACGGAGGCAGCCCTTGACGAGGTGGCCAAGATGATGGTGTTCGTCCCCAAAGAGGAGAAACTTTTCTCAGCACAGGGCTGCAAATCTGTATCTCAGCGCATCAATTACTTCCTTCCCTGAACATCTGGTGGGACTTTGCCGGGGAGGAAGGTAGCTGTGCCCCTCGGAGCTGCCCTCTGCCCACACACTCAGGCTGCACGTGGGCAGGGACGGAAACTTCCCTTGTTACTGGGAGGGCTGTTGCGGGATCTTACTGAGGGGGACATGGAATAGCTTGTGCTTGATTGTCACCCAGTCGAGTCGGTGTTTTGGAGTCCCACCTTTTAGCAGGTAAAGGCCTGAGCAGTGCTGCATGATGCTGCGCTGCAGGCAGGTCCAAGGCCCCGCGCTGCTGCTGTATCCTGAGGGCCCCGGACAGACTGGCGCTCCGTCTGGTGGAATCTGCCCCCTGCTCTCTTGGTGCCTTCGCGAGCCCCCGTGCTGCACCCGCTGGCCACGCTCCTGCTGTTCTCCTGCTTCCACAAGGTTGTCTCGTGTCCAGGGACACGTGTGACAGGTTTGTGCTCTTCACAAGGAGGCCCCTGCACAAAGAAAATGACTTTTTTATTATCTTCTCTGCAGATGCCAGATCCTTAGGCTCTTGCTTGGAGTGTCCCTGCTCTCCTTTTTGTTTTTGGAGCCTTCCGTTGTATGGAAGCCACTATGGGAATAAGCAGAACATATAGTGGGTGCTGAGATTAAAGTGACCTTTCTGAGTGTGAATTGCTGCTTGCCTTGCTGCAAGGATTGATTTAGCGAGAGACAAAAGCCCCTCTCAAGGCCAGAGGGCAGTGGAGTTGGTCAGTGGTTTGAAGAACAGGTTGCAGCTGAGTTCTGGTTTTCAGTTTTCTGAGATTGAATACGGGTGGGTTTTTTGTTTGTTTTGTTTTGTTTTTTTTTAAGTGCATTGCATGCTATGGCTTTGGCAGGTATCAGCATTGCTACACAGTGGGGCTGTTTGCTGTCTGGGTACTTGCCAAATGATAACTAGGTTACAGCAGGGCCAAAAATTTCAACAGCATTACAGGAATTGCTTTGTGACCCCCGGGTCAAAACTCGCTTCCAACAGAGCCAGGCCAAGGAAGATCAGATGAAACAGCACATGCCAAGGACAGCGTTTAGTCACCCGGGCGCTCAACGTGCGTCTGGACCTTGGATCCATTTTAAGCTTTGAGCTGCTCCGTGGTGCCAGGGGCGGGCACAAGCACCAGGAAAAGATTGACCAGCCGCTCTCAGTCCTGCTGCAGAGTCGTGTTTCCCTCCCGGCTCCGTCATCTCATGAGGCCTCGCAGTCCAAGGCAGCAGATGGGCTGGCTGCTTCCTTCTCTTGACGCGGTTATTTCAGCCTCGCTGATTGAAGGCTGGACCTGAAGGTTCGTGCCAGCCTGCGCCTTGTGAGGCTCCTCTGAACTGTAGCTTATGGACCATCATCTAACCAAAAGCCTCAATGCTGCCAAAACCTTGAGAAAGACAGGGGGGTCACGTGTGGGTGAGCTGTGGTGCAGCCAGCTTGCAGAGAAAATTCACCAGGGACCAGCTGAGATCTTTTAGGATGTCGAGCAGTTCCTGCTATTACTGGTTAAAACGCGGGTGTCCCTGATCACAAGGCGGCTGTCACGCTGGTGGTGCAGGAGCCTGCGCTGGGCTGCGTCACCCCACGGTGCCTGTTTGATGCCGGGTTACACGGCGGCAGCACCGGGAACCACCTCCCACCACCCCTGCCTGGCAGCAGGAAGGTCAGGCTTAAAGGCAGGAATAAAGATGGCTGCTGCTCTTTGCAAACTGGCACAATTATCTCCCGTATTAACAGGTTAATAAGTCTTCTTGTGTTGTCAAGGCCAAATAGCAAACGTCAGCTTGGTAGTGAGTAAGCTCAAATGTATTTAAAAAAAAAAAAAAAAAAAAAAAAAAAAAGCAGCAGCCTATATTCTAGTTTATTTGCCAATAAAATATTGCAACCTTTATTTAAAACAAAATGCAAATTGGCAAAACTTCGTGGAACGACAGGCAAAGAGGCCCTTCCAAGGGCCTTATTTACATCAAGTTTAACACTGTTCGCAGTTCACAGTCAGACAATAGTGAGAGAATTAAATTAGAAAAACAACCGAAATATATTACAATAACAATTTAAAACAAAAAACAGTTGACAACACTGCTAGAGTGATTGGTGATTAACGCGTTTCAATTTAATGCCTTCCTGCCCTCCATGCGCTCACTACTGCTGCAAAGCACGTGCCGAGCTGGGCAGCCGCCACGAGGTGCTGAGCGGTGGAAGCAGGAGGCTTCTGAGCATGCTGGGCTGCTGCCCTTCCGTTTGTCATCTCCCGGAGAGTGGTGGGGTGAGTGTTTTAAGCGATAAAGCCCAGCCGGTTGTGTGGTAGAAGACCATCGTGGTTGGTGAGCGTGGCCGGCGCGAGGGTGACGGGAGCGCGGCGGCTCCTCGGGCCGGCACCGCTGCTCCCTGCGCCTCCCTCCCAGCTGCTTATCGCAAAACTCCCAACCCAGCCCAGTGCTGCCAGGTGTAAGGAAGGCCTCCATTCAACGAAGGTGCTGCCAGCCAAGGGCCGAGTGCAGCAGGTTGCGACCCGGAGCCGGAGGGAGGTGCCCCCAGCCCCCTCGCTTTACAAACATTTTTTTTTAACGCGGACAATCAGCTCGATTCCACGTCCCTGCCTGCTCTTCCAGCTGGAGCTGCCCTGAATGACTGGCACCCAGGGGGGAAAAAAGGCTTCTTTCATGCTACTTACAAGAATTGCAGTAATGTCTATGAAAGGCTCAAGTGTTTCTGATTAGGGCACCTTTCCCTTGGGAATCACCCCAGTCCTGGACCCTCACTGCCCGGCTGAGGAGCGGCAGCACACAGGGAAACCCTGGATCTGTGACACTGCAGCAGCCTCTGCAACCCCTCTGATGTCTACAAGGCAACACGAAGCAGCTGCCCAAGACTCTTCCCTCTGCACATCCCCTTTCCAAAGGCGGAGGGCTCGGTGAGCAGGGATGCGTGCCTGCAATAGAGAGGGCTAAGGGAGGTAAGGTTAAACCACGAAAGCTCTCGGCACAGTCTAGGAGATACCAGTCTGGAGCGTGACCAGATTCCCAGCGCAGCCTCTTCCCCATTCCCCACTGCACTCAGGGATGCTTTTCGGCCCATCTCACCGGGCTGCCTGGGGGCTTCCAGCCACTTGTGCACACCAGGACCCCCTGCACACCATATGCAGGCAAAAGCAGCACAGTAATGCTTTGAAAACAGGTTTAAAATGCACTTTAGTCAAAACCAAAAAGGATTTAAGGTGCAAAGCAAGGCTCCATCGTGGCCAGCAGTGTGTGCAGGAGCGTGTCTGCATCTGGAGGTGGCTACTAGGCCTGTTTTCTCCCCTGCTCAGCTCGAGCGAGGGCTGCTGAGGGGGCTGTGCGCAGGTCCTGCCTTTCTGCGGCCAACGGGGCCACCTTCCGCCGGCAACTGCCTTGGCTGCAGGGCCCTGCTCAGCGGCCGCAGGAACCGTCCCCTCGGCGTGCGGCAGGATGGCAACCCCCAGGAAGCCACCAGGCTGCAGGGTTTTTGGAGCCGCTGCTTTTCCAGCGGCCACAGCAGCGCTCAGGTGCAGCCACACGTGCTGGCGGCTCGGCCTCACCTATGGCCTCAGGGTAACGAAGCAGAACGGGGCAGTCAACCAGGCAACAAGTTAGAAACAAGCTACAGCTTAAAAAAAAAAAAAAAAAAAAGAAAAAAAAACCCAGAAAACCACCCCCCCTCCTCCCCACCCTGCAGTAACGACAACACTGGCGAGCTGTGCAAGAACCCCAAACTACTCACAAATGACCATCAATTAGCACCCGTGCTCGACCACTAGAAATGGGTTTCAAGTGAGTGAAGGCTGCGTGCTGGGGAGGGGAGGATCCAGTGCTGAGCCTGCCCGGCATCCCTGATGCTTCATGTGCCATGGAAAGGAGGCCGTGTGACGGGTGAAGCGGACGGGAGGGAGAAGGGACGATTTCCACACATTAGCTCATTTTGCAGTTCTCCTTACGGCAGCACCAGCCAAGCAGGAGCCACTGGGCTCACACCTCCGCCTGCAGCAGCTCTGAGCACCGTCAGTGCATCAGCCCTTTCCCCAACCCAGCTTTGGCTGCTGTCCTTTACAGCTCCAATCTACCCCCTTCCTCCCCATTTTTGAGATGAACCTGTAAACGTGAGGAGAACTCAGTGATCTGAGGTACTTCACATACTCAAGTATCAGTCTTTCCTTTTGAAAGCATCAGTACAGAAAAAGACCCCCCCCACACACACACACACACCAACACACCCATGTGTGTTTCTCTTACCCAGATTGACAGTAGCTACCTTTGCACCACATCGCTGATTTCTTGGACACAAGACAATAAGTTATTAAGGACAGGGTTTGCCCCAGGGCCGCTAGCAGCTGCCGAGGACACCTGCAGCTCCTGCAGGCTCAGTTCCAGCTTGCTCACGGCTTCGCGGAAGGCAAATTTGTTGCGTGTCTGCGGGATGCAGTCCACGTAGCCTGAGCAGTAATCCAGCAGCTGGTGCCCCGTGTCCACCAGCTGGCTGTTTGGCGTCGGCTCGGCGATGGCGCTCGAGAGCAGCTCCGCGCACTCCAGCAGCGCCTCCTTGCTGATCTTGTCCACTGGGATCTTCTCAGCGGCCTGCCTGGTCTTTCTCAGCGCTGCGCGGGCGCCGGCCGAGCCGTTGGCCATTTTCCCCGGGGAGGTGGAAGACGATGACAGAGGCACTTGAGGCAGAGGCAGCGCCGGCCTCCCACACTTGCCAGCAGCGGCTGCTGCCGCCGCCAGCGCCGCTGCCTTCTTGCTCCCCTCGCCCGAGTCCTGGTCGTGCTGCGCTGCCGCCCCGGCACCCGGCTCGTCCGCTGCATCCGAGCCGGAGGCCGGCTGCTGCAGGAGCCGCGCCACCGGCGGCGGAGGGGGAGCACACTTTGGTTTTACCCGTCTGGGCCGGTCCCTGTCGCCGCAAGAAGTGACCTGATGCTCAGATAAGAGCTTAAACTTATTACCCTGAGAGTCTGTGCCAATGAGCTGCACATCTGCTGGACTGTGTTTTAGCGTGGGCGAGATCAGAACTGGCACTTTGTGGTTGTGAGTGGTTGGAAGTATTGCTACAGCCTTTCCTGGAGACGACCAGCCTGGCCTCTCACCATCCTCAAGGGGCCCCTGCCGTGGGCCAGAGTTTTTCTCTTTGCTCTTAGGAGCTGCCGCCAGCCCCGGCCCCTCCTTCTCCTCCAAGGCAGAGGCCGTTCGGAAAGGCAGAGCTGTGGCGCCCCGTGGCAAGAGTTTTGCTTTTGGTCTCTCTCTGGTCAAAGCAGGGCCTTCTTCAAACCGTTTGGAAAGCAGGTCACTGGCCCTCCCTGTGCTCTCATCTGGCTGAGAGGAGGTGGACACTGTCCGTTCCAGCTGGATTTTTGACCTCTGGGAATTTCTGGGAAGGGTCATTGCCATCCTATCCTGCTCTGGAAGCCCTGAGGACATGGAAGATGTAGAGTTGGACCTTGGAAAAGGCTTTGAAGCTTCTTCACTGCCAGTGGGTTTTCCTGCTCGTAAACCCAGTGTCTTTTTAATCAAGCGTGGTGTAAAGAAACCTGTGATGCCCGACCACCCGCCACCAGCGCTCACGCCCCCGCCACCGCTGGCACCACTGCTGTCATCTCCATAGACGGTCCTCGGCACAAGGCTCCCACCAAAGCACTTTGGCGGCGCCAGGCTGGCGTCCTGCTGTGTGGCAGCAAAAGAGAACCCGTCCATGTGCTGCAAGGAAGCAACAGAGGAAAAGTTACCCGTTAGCTCATATTTCTTGTGGGGCTGGTTCTCCATCTCCCGGAAGGAGCTGCTGCGCTTCGGCGGCGTGGGCGCATTCCTCTTCTTCATGAAGGAGCTGAAGAAGCCGCCCTTCCTGTCCCTGGTGAACGTGGTCTCCTTGGCATCCTCCAGCAGGCTGCTGGGCGACTTGTCCCTCTGCTTGCGCGGCAGAGCAGGGGACCCGCCTGGCGGCTGGGCGCTTCTCATAAAGCCTACGCAGAAGAAACAAAGGCAAAGCTGAAAGTCATTCTGTTCCCACCTTCCCGTCCTGCAGCGGCCCGGGCTACTCAGCTGTCCCAGCTGTGCCGAGCTGCACTGAGAGAGGAAGACAGCATTTCTGGTTTTGTGTAGATGTGCCTCTGATTTTTTTTCCTGTTTCTGCATACATAACCTGCCTATTGCCTGAGATTTAGGAGAGAGTTCAAGGAAAAGTGAAGTATTCTTTTCTTCCAGTTATTTTCTTACTTCCCACAGCTTTTTCCTCCTTCCCTAAATACTGCCATTATAAAAGAAAATCTCCTGTATTTCGTAAGTTTTAGATTTGAAGCTGTCTTGTTTAAAAAGTAACAAAGCCAAATTTAAAGAGAAAAAAAATACAGCAGGATTTATTGAAAGTACAACCAACAGGCCTGCGGTGTTTTCTGGCTGCTGGTAAACGTCCATGCAGCTGTAGTGGCAACAAGACTGAATACCTCAATGTCTGCATTAAAAGCACCAGTCCGTCACAGAAAGGAGTGCCTAGGCCAGGTGGGACTAACTTGGTTACTAACTTAAGTAAACCTGAACAATCACCTCACCAGAGCCACAAAACCGTTTCACGTTCCAGGATTTTGTTTCTTTGCTCTACAACCTGAGAGCAAAATGGAGAGGTCTGAACAGCGTCTGCTGAGGCATGGTCCCACCTCAGTTGTGAAGGGAAGTTCTCCTGCATCCTCAGCAATGAAAAGTGGCACCTGGACTGTGACCAACAACTCCCACTCTCTTCTGCACCCTTCTACATTGCTGAAGAAAAAGCCCCCCTGCTTTCTGTCACATCAGCTCCCCGAGAAAGCAAAACTTCCATCGGTCTGACCGCTCCACTTCACTACGTCAAGAGTGAACACAGCCGGGGAGATTTCTAGCCTTGCCTGTCCTGCTGGAGTAACACAGTAAGTGTTGCGTTTGGGTACAAACCCAGAAAAGCTACTGTACTGAACTGCACCGTTGCCGAAATGTTAAGCCAAGAAGCCCTCCTGCCAGCACAGTCTGCTGCAGACCTCCAGTCAGGAGACGTTCTGTTTTCGCCTATTTCTCTGGCACTTTCCAACAGCAGCAAACCCTTCGTGAAGGCTTGGTGTCATTGCCACTGTCCTAGTGGCAATGCCCATACCTGGTGCTGAGCTGGAGGCCAAGTGCTCCACAGAGTCCTGTGTTCCTTCAATATTCTCCTTGTTCTCTGCTTGTTTCTTCAGTGTTCTAGTCTTGGAGGGAAGCATGGGCAACCGGGGCAAGTAAGGAACTATGGATGAGGAGGAGGCTGTTCTTCCAAGCTCCTCTGCAACCTCTGTAGGAAAAAAAAGACAGAGGGAATAGTTGGAAGAGAGACCAGCAGAAGAAGGAAAAAAAGAAATCTAAGTCTCTTTAGCACAGACCCAGACTAGGAAGAACAAGGCACGTGACCGAGAAAGCAAGTTATCTATAAATGCAGTTTTTGCTCGAGATCTGAGGTGTTTACAGTAAGATGCCTCTTCTTATGTTTTCAGATTAACTCATTTCTATTTTCACAAATTCAGCACAAAAGATGCAGTTAAGGTCTGTACAAGAGAAGGTCTGTGCTGGGGCAAGGGCTGCTCATAGGCTAGAGCTAAAGCTCTAGAAAGCCATTGCTTCTGTTTCTAATCACGATGCTGCACGCAGAGGTTGCTGGAATTCCTCAAAGTTGTGTTCCTTCTGGATCTGAATCTAAGTTCCTTCACTTCAGCCAAAGCACTGGCTCTCCCTATGGGAAGGGAGGACAGCTCACTTTCTTCCCAACACAAATACAAGGTAAGTGATTAAAAACAACGAAAACAAATCTGACCACCCCAGTCTGGCATTTCTAGGGGCCAACTGAAGGGCCAATTCTACAACCGCCCTGGTAGAATTCACTCATCTGATGTGTGGGGGTCTTCTTTTCCCCCTGTAGGAGGGAAGTGACTGGATGGCTCTCCCCGTTTCCTGTCTAGTTTCACCCTTCTCACCACTATTTATCTCCTCATTGACTATGCTTGGGAGTTCACTTGCAGAGACTTGCTCCTAGAAGTAGTGAAGTAGCAGCTCCAGAGAATAAGGAGTGAAGACTTTTTCCTAAAGGAAAACCGGCAGAATAGTATTTCATCATGCAATTTCTGCAGTCCAATACGGAGTATGATGTATCTTTTCCTCTCTGTCTCTCTCTCAGCACCACTCACTACTCTGTATGCTCAGTCTGGATAGAAAGGGATGATATTCTCTAGCTCTGCTCCTTTGCAAGTTGGTGCTCAAAAGAATTGCTACCATGTTCCCTGCACTAGAATATTTCTAAAGTGTATTCACTATTTGTGCAACTCATGAGATCATACATTTACAAATAGAGGGTTAACAACATTAAGGGATGAAGCTTTCATCACACGGCTAGCAGAGGAGCCTTGCAAGCCTGTCTGTAAAGCTCCACATGGAGCTGAAACTGTTTTACTTATGTTGCACAAGTAAGGCAAAAGTGGAACCCACCCTCAGAGATGCTCGAGTCGTGGAACATGGTCTCAAAGGCCTGGTGGGTCTCAGCAAAGGAAGGTCTGTCTGGTGGATTCCACTTCCAACCTGCAGCATAGGAAAGCAAGAAAAGGCCTCTTTGAAGCAGGGTAGAGGCAGATTTTGTGTTTTGTTCAACAAGGCAGAACCTAAGCTCTCTGACCTGCACACAGCCTGCGATCTGCTACCATGTGGGCTTTAGATTCATCAAGTACCAATTCATAGCAGCAATCACCCTTACTTATCCTAAAAGAAAAAGTCTTGAGAGCAAAAGAACCAGTTTCAGAAAGCCCAGTCTCTCCTATCCACACAGGCTTTTCTGATCTCCCTTTTCCTTGTCCAGGCAAAGGAGAATTCCACCTCCTTTCCACCTCCACCTCCCGGGCGATCTGCCGTGACCTGGTGGATGAGTTCACACTGGTGGGGGGCAAAGCAGCCAGCACCATTCCACTCAAGTGCTCTGAATACTGAAATCCACACAGAGTCTCCCAAAAGAAAAATATGGGCTCGTGCACCCAACAGGGGAAGGAGGAAGGGAGCACGATGTTGTGGCATGGCTTGGTAACCTATGGAATGATGACAGTGATAGCTTTTGGTCTTTCAATGGTAGATTTTTCAGTTTGTCAAATAGCATTAGGGAGCTTTGCATAGCCATTGCCAAGCCATGTCTTGTAGGAATCATTTTATACTAGTTTCACAACTGCTGCCCTCCTGTACAGCAGCTGTGTTCAGGGAGAAATGAATTTTCCTTGATTTCGTGATTCTGTAGTGACAGTCCCGTTCACTAAACACTAGTACCACTTGCCACTTCTTGGAGGTGAATTCCTACTCCATAAGACTGGTCTTGTTTTGCATCAGTAACCAGGTATCTCTTTGGTAATGTGAACATTTCTACACTAGCTAACAAACTGGCACACAAAAAGCAAAGGACTGTTGGAGAGAATTACAGATTTCTCCCACTTATCCTGGGCATCGTCCCCCAAACTGGAAGAAAATACTTACATGCCCTCATCAGTTCGTAAACCTTCGGAGGGCACCCCTCAGGTTGTTCCATCCGATAGCCCTTCTCCAGCAGATCATACACCTGAGAAAGGTCAATGCCTGGGTACGGTGACATCCCATAGGTGGCAATTTCCCATAAGAGCACCCCAAAGGCTGCACAAGGAGGAAAAAAGATCCTGGTCATAAGGATTCTGCTTATCTCTTCTGCTGCTTGTTCAAATTGTGGCTTTCACTGCAGCTTGAGGCAGTGTCTCTTTCTTGCAGATGTTTTAGGCCAGTCTTCATAGAGACATTATGTGCCAAAAATGCTACTGAACCTCCGTTCAATGTTATAGCCTAGCATTTGAACTTCTCCTTACCCATGTGTTTCTGCCCAGGCCAGAAAGYAACTTCCTCCCCAGGCTGTCAGATTAAAACAAAACATCATGGAACAGAATAGCAGAGTAGGGTTTTCTTACCCCACACGTCTGATTTGATCGAAAAGGTGTTATAGGCCAGGCTCTCTGGAGCTGTCCACTTGATTGGGAACTTGGCTCCAGCATGAGCTGTGTAGGTATCTCCAGTCATAAGTCGGCTTAAGCCAAAGTCAGCCACCTTCACCACATGATTTTCTCCAACTAAGCAATTTCGGGCTGCCAGGTCCCTATATTAAAAAAATAATAATAAAATAAAATAAAAAATACTGTTTTACTGGAGCAAGAGCACATTTATGTCATAAGAGTATTGTAGTTGAGTAGTCTGTTCCTCTCTCTTCTGAAGGACTCCTCAGTACAGCAGGTAAAGGCAATATGAGCACTGCTCTAAAAAGGGTCAAGTACTGAGCAGAGTTAATTCCCATGAGCAGTAAGATGCGGGTTCACACTTCAAATTCTACTGAATTTGCAGTATGATAGCTGTTATGATAAGAGGTTTACATTTCCTAGGAACAGGATGGGCTCAGCAGCTTCTCACACACCGGTAACAGTTTTATGGCACCATTTTATCTGATCGGATTAAAACAGGACATTTTGGTTGTCAGTGCTTTGCCCTGAAGGGGGACATCAGAACKGTCAGCACCGACTAACTCTCAGAGCTGTCAGGTGAAAGACTGTAAGTTTTATATGAAAGTCTGAGGGAGAAGGCACTGCAAGGCTGTGCCAAAGACCTAAATGGCAACAAATTATAAAGCTACCAAAATCTCCCTTAATGATGGTAMGATGTAGTGTCAACACCAAAACAGACAACAGATGTGAAGGTGAATTTTGGAAGAAAACTTTCCAGAACGAAAAAGGAATTCCATCCCTCACTACGGCCAGAGACTGCCCCAGCCCAGTGGGATTTACCCACCTGTGAATGAAGTTTTTCTTCTCTAGATATTCCATAGCTGAGGAGATCTGCGTGGCCATGTAAAGCAGCACAACAGCACTCACTTCCTCCCGGTTGCACTCTCGCAGGTAGTCTAGCAGGTTCCCATAGGGCATGTACTCCGTCACGATGTAAAAGGGTGGCTCCAGGGTACACACACCTAGAGGTGAGAAGGAAGCAGCACATGAGCAAAGCTCCCTTTTCCTTACCTCACCAATATTCCTGATTGACTACCAGTTTGTTCTACTTTGTACCAGCTAGAAGTTTTGTGAAAAACTGAAAACTTTCCTCTACAAGACCTGGATTAATGCAGGTTAGCCTGATATGCAGGGTTTCTATCCCTCTATCTATCGTTCCACTTTGTCCCTGTCCACATGGATGGAGAGAAACACATTTATCAGATCACTCCTCTTTGTATATACTGTGCATAAAGCAGCCAATCTGCTCGTGGGAGAGTTACAGAATGAACCAGGAGGTATTCTGAACAGCTCTGATCTGTTTTTTCCCTCCCCTCTCTCTACTTCAAGCTAAAGTGAGGCCAACTGGAAGGAGGTACCTGTCAATTGGCCAGATTTCCAGATTGGAATGTCACTCCGGAGTAGCAGGAAGCACTCCCTTGTGTGCTGGCTGTCAAATGATCAGTGCTGTGGGGCCTGCTCACACACTCCTCAGGTGACTACCTGCTACAGTCATTGCAGTTATGTGCAAAGCATGTTTTAGAGAAGGGCAGCAACAGGACACCCATGTCAAATCTCTGTGCAACACATTTGCTTTCCCACCACAGCACTGCTGAGTGTCTGCTACATCCAGGAAACAAAACAAAACAAYACCATGCATCAGAGGGGCAAAATTCATCTGAGCAGAAAATCTTTAAGTCTCTGCTCCTGATACCAGACAGGGTTGAGAAGACATCTGTGCCCATTTTTTAACCGGGTACAGAGTAGCAGAGATTATCAAAATCCTTCACATCCTTCACATTTCTCCTTTCTTCCTAGGCTTGGCTTGACAGTGCTGCTCCTGAAAGCAGCAGAAGCCCAGATGCAACTAAACACTAGTAAACATTCAGGCTATCTGCTTAAGAATCTTTGTACATGTAAAACAGTCCACAGAGCTGTTAATTCAAGAATGACCACCATATCATGCCCTTCCAGTGAGATAAACAGAGTACAGTCAAGCTGTAAAGCCTACAGATTTCTTCTATCGATCCAAGTTTGATCTGACCTGCATCTCYAATGCCTTGGTCTCATGTACTTATCTGGTAACACACAGTAGTCCCTTCTCATAGCAGCAATAATCCTGGTGTCTTCTACTTAGTTATGGACGGCTTGCTCTACTCAGTGCTGCTTTTTCTATAAACATCTCTGAACTTTCTACAAACACCTCTGCTAAATGAGGAAAGGTAGTAGCTGCATTTTTCACTACACATTTTTCATTACTTTGAATGCTCTTATGTTTTTGATCTGTGCTATCGATACAATGACCGAAAACAATTTTGGAAGGCTCCTTTAACTAAGCAAAAAAAGGAATCAGACTCTTAATTGATAACTGATCTCAGAAACTTAGCTAAAACGAAGCTTGAGGGGTATTAACTAACAGGAGGCTGACATGCAAACTTGCACATGATGCATGGGCAGGTCTCAACAGCAAACTTGTTTATTAAGTTGCTGTTCGATGTTTTGTTTAAAATTAGTGTATCTTCGCTCCAACACTACATGAAGAGTTGTCAAAAGCATCACCCCAACCTGACCTGATTTTAAAAAAAGTTATACAAATATAGAATATCTGCCACTGCTTTTCAAGAGATTTCATTTTGATAGAAAGCGAGTACTAACAAAAAGATCAAGCTAACCCAATAACTAACCCAATAACTGCACCAGGTTTGGGTGTTTGATTTCCTTCATTACAGCAGCTTCTTTCAAGAACTCTTCCACCTCCATGGTGTCTTCCTAGATAAACAGAGAGACAAAAGACTACAAAATTTATCTTTATGAGAAAGGTCTGTTGAACACCACATATTCTAGGTGAGTATAAATGACAGTATCGTCATCTCCATTTTGCTCTTTTGGCCTTTACCAAAGCAAAAAAGGAAGACAACACACATGAAAATCTGGCTGGCCAGCCTGCAGCATTGCTGAGTGACAGATATACAGCACCCAGTAGCTGCAATGCTTTCTTATKTGGTAGCCACTGGGACTACCAAAGTAGTGTGGCTGGTAGGGGAAAATTCTCAGTTACTGACTTATTTCCACTGGCCAGCCATAAAAATTAAGTTTCAAAGTTCCCTTAGGTAGGAGATACATRGAATTGCAGCTATTCAATGGCTTTGGTAAGAATTATAAATGGAGAAGCTGAACTTTTGCAGGAGCACAGAAAAGCTTGTAAATAATGTTTCCAATACTCTTGCTTTCTTAGAAACCTGAACATTGCTTGTGAGGGAAAAGAAACACACTCAGTTACTATTTCTACTGATCAGGCTTGGATATGCAGCTCCTGCAGGAGCTTGCAGAGCCAGAAAAAGCATCAAAAATGTTTCCAGGCCCTATGCACAGTGTCAAGTTCAATACACGAGCTTTKTTCTACATACTACTCTCAAGAATGCATTAATACAGATAAAATACAGATTTCCACTACAGATCCAGTACAGATACTGGATTTAATACAGATTAATACAGATCAGGCATTTGTATCATTAGACARACAGAATTGAGAATGCATCACCATTCCTGAATATGAATGACAGCAGAGTAACAGGTACATAGCAACTTGGAAACCTACCTTTAGTGTTTTCACAGCAACCGTGAGATTGTATTTTTTCCAGACGCCAACATAGACTTCCCCATACTGCCCTCCCCCCAGTTTRTGCTTCATGGTGATATCAGTTCGCTCCATCTCCCACTTGTCGTGGATTGGGGACACGCCATAGACCGTGGGCTTATTGCACTTGGGTGCTGGGTAATGCAGAGTTGTCACCAGGCCATCTGCTACTGTGGAGTGATGATGCACCAGCTCTGCCAGGGTGCTGAACCGGCTTTCTGCTGTCACATATACCTGTTGAGAAAGAACCAGGAGTCTGTCTTAAAAACAGCGGCTGGAAGCTTTCACTAACACTGGAAGACGATTAAAAAAAAAAAAAAAAAAAGGATGGGAAATATACTTTAAAGTAGTAGTTGTTCACAGTATGGGCACATGAATATGTGAGATTTTTACCAGCAGGTGGCAGACGGAAATGGAGGAGGGCTATCCCGGAGCAGCAGTGCTGTCTGCTGCCCTATCCTCTCCAGAAGCAGAAACTGGGATTCTTGTAGCCAAGGGCTAAGTCCAGTCTCTGCATTCCTTAACCCAACATACTGTTATGTGATTGATCAAGGCTAAAAATGTGGATTTACCAAAACTGTGCTTATTCCAACTGGAGCAGGGGAAATTTATCACTGCATCAAAGAACTGCATTGCTCCCCAGCTATGTCCTCAGCCACGATGAATACAAATGGTGCTCTATGAGTTAAGAAATACAGCAGAGAGAGAGATGTCCCCTTCCTTTATTATCAAGCCAGCAAGCCAATTTTCTCTTACACACATCCCTCCCTACCTAACGAGGTCTGCAGCTTCAGAACCCGCACGGCCTCTTAGCTGGYGTCCTGACTCCCTCTGCGCGCAGAACCTTACCTTTCCATCCGAGGTGGTGTTGATCCTGTAGTGGTAAACACGTCCTTCGTACCTGAGCGAGATGGAAAGCTGCCCCGGGCTGCTCTCGCTTTCACGGACCAGGAAGCTGCCGTTGATGAGGCTGCTCAGCAGGTACTCGGCCGCACTGCGCGACACTGGCCCGTGATACCACGAGTGCTTCTCCAGGCTGTTCACCGGGGTGATGTAGTTGCTTGGTACCCAGCCCTGCCCGTTCTTTGAACGTACCTCGCTCCATTCACCATTCTGGTTATAACCCAGGACTCGCAACTTCTCACCTACGACCAGAAGGGGAAAAAAAGTAAAATGATCTGTTGGGTCTCATTAAGAGAGATGCTCAAAATCAGCACCCTAAGCCTACGCTGGTAGCTAAACAATAATAATCTATAGGGAAATCATAATGCAGTGTTCTATTTAAAAGAAATTAAAAGTAAAGTTTCAGATAGATAACAGAACAATTTAAGATACTGTTCCCTATTTTACTGCAGCTTGGATGATCAATTCAAAAGCTTTCTGTGGTTCAGATTTTTAGACCAGAGAGACTTTTTTATTTGGAGAGCTGAGGAATATCTTTGTCTTGAAGCCTTAAATGGCATTTGATGTAAAACAGCTGTATAACAGTGTGTGTTCTCATATACACAGTGAATAAACAGAGACAGAAAAAACGCCTGCAGGCAGTTGTTARAATTCTTGATCTTGCTCCACGTGAAGGAGCGATGAGTTCTGCCATCAGCAGTAATGTAAAGGTTGTTCTSTCCCGCTCCCCAGGGCAGGGATTTGGAGAGCTTAGGACAACAACAGGAGYTGGGCAGACTGTTGAGCAGTATCATACAAAGCCCCCGCTGCAACAGGAGAACTGCCCGGCAGGTGTCCCTCTGACACAAGCGACACGGCGGTGCATTCACCATCAGCAATTTCACACACAATCTCCAGCTCCATTCAGTCCTGTTCTTCCCAGCAGAATGACTGGAGAAGGATTCAGCTTCCTGTTTTGGGCAGCTGCATTTGCAACCTGCTTGCCTCTCTGCACTCACCTTTGGTGATGCTGAGTGTGTTGTCACCGCTTGCTACAAAATCATAAAGTGCAACAAAGAGATTGGGATCGCTCTCAGCAGCTCCAAGCAGGTTCTCCTTGGAGCTCCACCTGATGGCTTCGTTCAGTGCCTGGGGCTCAACATCACAACCGTAGGGGCGGTGCAGGGCCTCTGGAGAAAGAACAGATGGGGAAATTACTTTGTGCACAGTTGTAAAGGAATCAAAACCCAGAGCAGAGCAAAGCTCCTGCTTCACAGTTTGCCCCTCACAGAAAGGGATCGCCTCCTCTGGACATGTTGACCACTGGAGCAGCGGTTTTCAATCCTGATTTTACTGACTCTTGAGGAATTTTCAATCCTGATTTTACTGACTCTTGAGGAATTCAGGGTTATTTCTAAAAGAAGAATGGAAAAGATGACTGATTTTTCTACATTTTTTCAAATGGCAAGATCATCATTAGCTTTCTAATCCATAAAGAGGTGTTCCAGGAACACGCAGCAGAACAAAACTTGGTATTAAGACAAGTGAAAAGGAGACTATATCGCATAATAGATGTGGGCTGGTCAATGCAGGGGCAAATAAAAGACAGTGTAGGAATACAAATATTTCCTTTGACGGCAAACTGACATGTTCCTACCTCTCTGGGCATTCCCAAATCCTCTGGGTGAATTCAGAGAACAGATTCAACAAAATGCACCCGAGAATAGGCTCAATGAAATGTACTCAACATGAAAAGTTGCCTGTGTGAGGTTTGAGGGTTTCTGTGATTTTTAAATTGCTCTGGCACACTTATGAGAGGCAAGAAGTCRGCGGGATGGAGAACTGGGATGTCAGGGAGACACAGAACTGGAAGAAGCCAAGGCCAAGCAGCAGGCAAACACACGCCAAACCCGTGTCATAGTCCAAGCTCAAGCCTAGAAAACCAGAACACAGGGACTCCCCCAGCATCCACCTTTTAACAATTTGCCTTTATTACACGTACACACAGAAGCACACGGTTCAGGTTTGTACTATTTTGTTTTTAAGCATGCAGCTAAGCAGTGTTTCTGGTAATAACTTCAAGTTACACTGCCTGTATAATCTGCTCATCTTGCAGGTACTAATAGCTTAACTCCCCTAACCCCTGCCAAATACCACCCTACCTTGGCAGGCCTCTCCAAGCAAGAACAGAAGCATATGGACACTAAGGTACCTACATTTCACTTCTGCTATTTCAGTGGCTGCAGACACAATATTAGCACACACTTCCTGTTCCTAACTATTAGTTTTACAACATACCAAGAGAAAGCATAAGCAAGCATAACATCCATGAATTAAATAATATTTTCTTCACTCTCCTACAGCGCCCTGAAGCAAAATCGCTCAGCGAGCCTGCCGTGGAGCAAATCCAACTTGAAGGGATTTTCTCCCATTCTTTTTCATGCRAGAACTGAGCATCCAGGCCTTGTTGAGCTGCCAGAGAGCACTGCTGAGCACCAGGCTCCACGGGCCGGCAGCGGCACAGCCGGCGCACGCTCCCAACACATTACCAAAATGAGTCTAAAGAAGCTAGTGAGGATGTTTAACCACCCAGCTGCACCATCTACCTAAAAATCAAATACTCTTAAGACCTTATGTCTCATTGACTTCCTCCTTTCTCCTTTTTAGAGTAGCTCAGACACCGGGATAACTGCAAGATCTGCCCACTATCTATTAAGCTGGGGATTTACCAGGGCATAAAAATGCCGCCAGGGCATAACAGTCAACGCTGTTCAACATGGTTTGGAAGCTGGACAGTCCCATTTGTATGGAAGAATAAGTTAAATACTGTAACTGGCCTCATTAAGGAAACATTCACATAGGTGAAGCGTTTAACAAATGCAGCCCCACCGCAGGACTGTGTGTAAGTTCAGTTCACACCGTGAAGGAAGCGAGGTGGAAAGGTCTGTTTCGAATCAGCTCCTTTCAAAGCCTCACCACAAACTGCATTTTAGTCCCCTCCTTCCTTCCCTGTGCGACGGAAAGCCTGCATCCCAGCGGGCTGTGCCAGCAGCACGGGATCAAGCCAGGAACCGGCGCTTCACGCGCCTCCTTTCATTCCTTTATTCCCACAAAACAACGTGCTA
>NW_020455470.1:138741-157930 GCF_003342845.1 Nothoprocta perdicaria | reverse complement strand
GCCTCCTTTCATTCCTTTATTCCCACAAAACAACGTGCTACTTCCCGGGCCCCAACGCCTTTCCTATCCAGCCCGCGCACCGAGGATGCCTCCCCGCACCACCCAGTCCCCATCACCCATCTCCTGCGTCCAAGAGGCCAGAGCGGCAGACACGGGTCTGAAGGGTGCTGAAGTGGTTTGATTTTCTGAAATATCGGAGCATTCCTAGAGGGGACTGCTCAGCTCAACTGACCCTCCCACCTGCGCTGCCGCGGGAGCTCTGTCCACAGGAAGCTATATGTGGGAAAACAGAAGCCAAAGAGAGGTAGAAGCATGAGMTAGTCAATGCCCCTGAACATCTAGGGTTTCATAGAGAAACAGGATGCAGGGACAGCACACAAGCCCATTCAGAGCTGCCAACCTGCTGTCCTAGTAAGATTCAGGTTGGATCTTACTGAAAGACCAGTGACAGTGAAAGACCACTGGCAAATTACCCTTCAAAACCATAAGGTCTGCYTGACAAAAAGCCTCAGCTTCCTAGCAAAGCTTGTAAGATTTGAGGCAGGAAGGAAGGGCTGGGAAGAAGGGATCACCCTGGATGGCTCCCATGCTGAATCCGCCAGGGGCATAAAAGGGGCAGGCAAAGGGCAGGGAGTTGTTTGACTTTCTGGGCAGGGAGATGCTCTCCCTATCCAAGAAACTCTGTTCTTCCATGGGAAAAGCAGCTGGATCCCATGACAGACTAACAACAGACCAAAGGCAGGAAATGAGCGACTCGACTTGCTCTGAATTCTTGCATTTGCAGCAGTCATGTTCCTGCAAGCCTGCTGGCTAAGTCTATGGAGACCCTTGTCACCACAAGGAGCTGTTTCTCCCCCATACGGCCTGTGCCACAGTTTATCCTCCTGAATTCAACTAACGTAAAGATAAAAAAAGAAATATGTTGGGATCCCCACGTGYCCATGTCTCCCTGAAGCTCCAACACCCAAGCCCTCTGCTCTCCTGCTCCTCCAGAGCGAAGCCCACAGCCTGTGGCCTTTGCTCACAGGCTTCCTAGGATCCATCTTCCTCCCCTTTGCTCTCTGTCTCTCCCATTTACTGTCTTCTCCGCTCTTGTGGACACTGAATGCTCCTTGTTACACTGGCATCTGGCCTAGACTTGGTATCTGCTTGTTACACACGGTACAAGAACAATTTGTAGGAAAGGTAGTAGAGCCTGAGGAAAAAGCGGATAAGGTACAAGCAAGCAGACAGGCGGTGGCTGAAAATACAAGAAAATATTCTTAACTGTAATAGCTTAAAAAGTGAACAACTTGCAGTTAAAATACAAGAGATGCATAAGCAGCACTGTTGGAACAAAGAAGGATTAGCAGAACGCCAGGTTAGGCTAAAAACACAACTCACCATTTTTTTTTTTGCCATTTTTTCTAGACAGCTCCTTTCCCTCTTGCCCATCATGGGAACACCTGCACCCACCAYAGTAAACCTCCTGTTCCTCTGCCATTCACAGTAATGGGGCAACATAAACCATTAATTCAGCATCCCCTGTGCAAGAGACACCTTCAGACACAGCAGCTCTTCCCAGCTCTTCACCCTGTTCCCTGCGGTGCTGCTCAAAGCAGTTTCCTGAGAGCATTTACCCTTCCTGTGTGATTTAAATCTTCCACTTGGGAAAACTTCTCCAGTTCATACAGCGTTGGAAAAAAGTTAAAGGGAAATATGTGAAATATTGCTGACCACCGCACTCCGAAACGTATAGCTCAGGGAACTTCCAGAAAGAACTGCTATACTTTGAATTTATGAACCAGCTCCCAATGTTGCTTCAGCAAACAAAAGAACATATAAATAGAAATAAGGTTTTGAAAAGGAACTGGTGTTGTCGGCAATAAGCCAAAGTGGCCTTCTTGGCAAGCAATGGAAGAGACAAAGGATGGCTATAGGGTAAATGCTGTTATTGCATCTGAGACAATTAGCATTTTATAAACACAAGAAAGGTACATCAACATATATATTGGGTTCTATCTTCTGGTCTTTCACAGGCTTCTTATTTACTTGTTTGAATACAAGGCCACAGAGGTTTTTATTTTCACTTTGGGCTTTTAACTACTAAGTAGCAATATAAACTATTTCATATGTAAATTCGTTTTATAGGCTTGATTTTATGACTAGCAAGGAGCGAGTCTGGTCAACTTAACACCCAAGAATGCAGCCAGAAGCTACTCACTGTTAGCAGAGCTGGCATCTTCCACCGCGTCCTCAAAACTCACCCCGCCTCCCAAGCGGACCTCTCAAACATAACCCAGGATGTTGGTGGATTTCTGTCTTAATAGATACGGCAGCTCAGTTACTGAGGCCGAGTTTTGGCACTCTCTCCTAACCAAAGCTACTCCAGGCTCTCTTGCTCCACACCAAAAAGCTCCACACCATGCTGAGCAGGACAAGCTGCTGCTGATAATGCGGTCTCACAGAGGCAGGACCACAAACTTGCTTTACCRTACTAACGGACTCGAGTCCTCACCAAAAGAGACCACCTAGTCTCTTTGCTGACGCATGCATGGCCATGAAGAACATTAGATTAAAAGCTTACAGGTAACAAAYGGCTTTGGTAAACTAAAGGCAATCTAAACTAAATGCCATTCTTAGGTGTTCCTCTCCCATGAGCAACCAGACTCTTAATAAAGTGGTTTGCCTGAGCTAAGCTCAGCTCCACAGTTAGGTCTTTAGGCCTCCCACAGAGTGATGCAAGGTTTAAGGACTGTAAACAACCCACTGAATAAAGCCAAGAAATACAGCTCCAAACCAAGAATATGAAATAGTGAGGAATAGGTTTCTATTTATGGTCCCAGCCTGGGAGAGATGGAATGGAAGGAGACTGCAGAACATCATCACATCATGAAGAGCCCACATCATCTTTAAAAAAAAAGTGTCATGCCAAAGTGATAGCACCTTGCCTCCATCATGAGAATACTTTCTGAATCATAGACYCACAGAATGCTTAAGGTTGGAAGGGACCTCAGAGGTCATCGAGTCCAACCCCCCTGCTCACGCAGGGTCACCCAGAGCACGGGGCACAGGGCTGCATCCAAGCGGGTTGTAAAGATCTCCAGAGAAGGAGACTCCACAACCTCTCCGGGCAGCCTGTTCCAGGGCTCTGGCACCCTCACTGTTAAGAATTTTTCCTTAAGTTCCTGTGGAACTTTTGGTGCCTCGGCTTGTGGCCGTTTCCTCTAGTCCTGTCGCTGTCCACCACTGAAAAGAGGCCGCCCCCTCCTCCTCACTGCCTCCCTTGAGGTATCTATAGACACTGATCAGGTCCCCCCTCAGCCTCCTCTTCTCCAGGCTGAACAGGCCCAGCTCYCTCAGCCTTTGAAAGAGAAAAGGCTAATAAAAGTGATCTTTGGTTATGGAGATTAAACTGTATGAGAACCTAAAAGCTCTCCCTAGTGCTCTTCATTTAGGAATAGATTTACTCTGAAACCTAGAACACCAACACATAAGGTTATTTCCTGGTAGTTATTTCATGAAGTGGTGGTTCCTAGCCTGGAGGACATGGTTTTGCCTAGCTTGATATAAAATCCAAGCGAAGACAAGAAAGATTTAGTATCACTAAAGTTAAATGTTGGAAGSAGTCAGATGATCTCAACAAATTAAAACAACGTGTGAAAAATTTGGGAGCTTATCTTTGTCTACCTGAGTTATACACAAGGTTAGTTACAGAAGATAAGGAGCAAAACCAACCCTCCCCTTCTGAACTCACAGAAGTTGAATGAAGGAATTGCTGCCTTTTCACCAGTCCTAATTATTCCTGCCCTTTGCTAATGCCATCAAACACTTAACGGCGCCCTGAGCCTGTTCCCTTGTTCAGATGCAACCGACATACGTATGTTATTTTTCCCCAATATCCACCTAATACAACAATTCATGGTTTTTCCACACAGGAAAATTAATATAATTAAAATAATACACAAAKGGCTTTTAGAATGACAAGCTAGAAGCTACCTATTTTTAAAAATCCTGATAACTGTATCAAAATATCTGCTACCTTAAATATTAGTGCTTAGCTCTGTCGCTATAAATAGTTGGTATCTAGACACAAGTAGAGGACCATCAGCTCAGGATGGCCTGTTACATACCTCGCTCCATGGAGTACGGAGGTGGTGAAGCTCCCATCTTTGCTGCTTTGAATCCTACCTATAATTCTGCTTTCCCACAGGAGAGTTTTGGGRAAAGGAGTGCTAGGAAGGGGCCCAATGACTTCCAGGTAACTGGTGAACTGCACAGAAGATCAAAAAACCACTGGAGCCTACCACAACTGAGGAAGAAAGTCAAGTAGACTTTGAACATCTGCATGTGAAGGGTGAGGAGGATTAGATCAGCCTGTCCTCCTCCAGGAAAGGCGTGTTGGCCAAACATCACGGCAGCTTACAACAAGTCTCCTTTTAATCAGTGCTGTGGGAAGGAGAAGCTGCTTCATGTGGACAACGCTTTGCTCCAACAGAATTCCTGGTGAGCCATGAACACCACTTCACTCGAGGTCAACTCGCTGTCTACTTCCAGCAGGTCGATCACGTAGCTGTTTACTGGTGCAGTGCTGGCCAGAGCAAACGAACACCTGCAGTGAGAGCCCTTGCAAAAACCCCGCTTGAAAAATCACTGCTCAGTCAAGCCCTAAGCAGCCTGGAAATCCCTACACTGGCAAAGCATAACCCGTAACGGGCCATCTTGCAGTTACTGATGATGCCTTAGAAATAACCTGACATGYATGTGCAAGTTGCTCTCCAAGTGACACAGTGAACTCTTACTACAACTCCTCTTTTCCAAGTGACATAGTTACTCCTCACCGTAAGTCCTCTCCTTGGACTCAGCAGTTGGCACAACCACTGCATCAACCTGCTTCTCAGCTGGCTTTTTCAATTTTATGCTTAGCCTTTCTAGTAGAGGAGAAAACTCAGAGAGAGAGGTGGAATCTAACTCACTGATCTCTAATTTCCGTAGTCTAAGTCAGACAAGCAGCCCAAATTTGAGTGCAAATACTGTAACTTAATGCCCATGTTAATGATGGAAGAGGCAACACTTTTGCTTACCTTCTGGAGGATATTTGGTGGGCAGAGCTCACCAGGTGAGCTGGTGCAGCCTCAGTTTCCAGTACATGAGTCTAACGCATTTATTTTTCTAAAGCAGTCCTGAAACACTTGTCAGCACAGATGCAACTTCTCAGCTCCATCCACCCACACTGAATATGCAGCAACTGCCAAAGCTACACACACAGTCTGAAGGACTTCTGGTTTTCAATAAATAAATAAATAAATAAATAAATAAGCCTAGCTAAAATAAAACAAAAAATTGCCAGCTGCTTTTGTTAGCGATGAAAAGCAAATATGCTTTTCAAGCCATTATCCACAGCCATTTTCTTCGCTTGGACAAAGATGAATTTCCCTTTGTTAAAATATTTATTTGATTTGGCTAAAACTCTTGATCTTGCCTGCTTGAAATACACGTGCCTTAAAATAAAGTAGTGTTTCCTTTTATCCAAGAAAAGCCCAGCTTCAGTGTGAATTCTTGCCCCAAAATTGCAGGTCAACTTAACTTCGGAACCACAGAAAAGTTTTAAAATAGAGGTTCTTGTTAGATGCACAGCCCCTGTCGCTCAGTGTAGCCCTGATTTGAAGCAGTCTCCGCTGTCGGCCCCTCCTTGGTCCTAGAGGCTGTCACGGGCAGCAGGGTCCATCTCYAGAGGTCCCTTCCAACCTCAACCACGCTGTGAACCTGTGACACATGAAGTCAGAAAACTACATCCCTTGCACCACACTTAGTCCCTGGCTGCTGTGCCGCTTGTGCCACTCTGTCACCTTCCACAAATGGACACTGAATTTCCCACCGTTTCCTCAAGCAGTCCTTGCTCAATACTGCCAGATCCTCCTGCACTTCTCCAGTCAACTCTTGTCTCTGCCGTCTTGAACAACCTGGCATTACCAGCCACTCTACTACCTTGCTACTCAATTTCTGCCTTTTCGCACCATTTGTGCGAAACAAATGCAGCTTTTAAGGAGAAAATAAGTGATTCAAAGATAAAAAAAAAAAAAAAAAGCTAGAAATACAGAAGATGTCTTTTCTATTCGACTTTCTATTTGACAGCTACTCTATTTCTAGCACCTCTTCTCCCAGCAAAAGCACAAAAGCCATTCCAGAAAGTTAGGCACTACAGTCAGTGCTTAGTGCGGTGTATGACCGGGTTTAATCATCAGATATTACTATACCTCTGGTGAGAAGCATGGAAATGAAGACAAAATGACTTCATAGGCAACTGTGGAACTAGAAGACTAAAGAAGGTGTAACTGGCCCTGGGGAGACACAGGGCAGGAGATGGGAACCCTCAGCATGTGCCAATGCAAGCACAGCAGAAGCATCCTGCACATCAAGGTTTTTTCTACTCACTTGGTTTCTGGGCAGTAAACAGAAATAACCAAAAAATATAATGCTGAGGGAGTGACTTAATTCTCCAGAACAAGCAGTCCCCATCGGACTGGGTTAAGGACCAGCACTTCACAAAGCAGAGGCTAYGCAGAAAACACTGCATGAGCCGTTGCTCAGGCTAGGGAGGAGCCCTTGCACCAGGTGACAACCTACATTTTCCTGCATGAAGCACAGAGCTGGTTACAAGACAGTCCRATGCACAAACAGTAAACATCAGGAAGAAGTCAGAAAATCCATATTTATCTAATAATGTGTCAAAAGACAAACCGCCCCAAGCTCAAGATTTCTGCCAGCTTGCAGCAATGACCCGCCYGTTACTGCAGCTTGCTCTGCTGCAACCCTGAAACCGTTCGCTGAAAGCAGATGTAGGGATTCATCCGACAGAGAGGGGAACTTTGAGGAGAACCTCACTAAAAAATGGTTTTACTTTGACACAGTCAGAGCATAAGCCCTGCTGCTAGTTACCTAAGGAGCCCTCGTGCCACCGAGCCCCGGCTGGGCTGAGACACCTCCGCTGCGGGCAGCGCTCGTGGCRGGACGAGCGGGGTGCCTGGGCAAGCAGCCACGCTGCTCTCAGCTGAAAGCCTCTGTGGCCACCTCTGCCTCTGGGTGCTGCCTCCTCCAGTGTTTATTTTACTCTATTTACTATATATATTCCAAGGGAGGAAGGAAGAGGGAAAGGGCTCCCCTTCCCACTGGGAGGTCCCACACTGCTGCTCACTCAGCAGCCCATTTCCTCCTGCTCTGTAAAGCAAAGGTTAGTTTTTAAATTGCATCCATTTATAGCACACATTTCTGTGGGGTTTGCTGAGGAAGGTAATGTGCCTTCCTATAGAGCACATAGCAGCAAAATCCACGTCCAAACCGAAGAGGGTTTATCAAGGGATGACAAGTAGGTATATTTGGAAAATGTCATTTGAGTTGTTTCAGATCATCATTGATACATGAAGTGCAAGAACAAAACAGGAAATGTGACTTTTTATAAGTCATACAAAGAAAGAGAAATCATTAAACTAATCATACTGTTCACAGAAGTACTTATAGCCTATAGGAGAAATCATACTGGCATTCTCTAGAAAGGATGGGGGAATTAATGAGGTGCAATATGACTTGATCAAACTTAGAAAGCAAGATCTCTGACAAGTGATCAATAAGTTAGATCAATATGACTTGACCTAACTTAGAAAGCAAGATCTCTGACAAGTGACTTTTGCCAGTTGTGCCCTGCAGCTTGTGTCGGTTTTACTCATCTCCTTCACTTCTCAATTTAGGAGTGACATTTTGCAAATGTTAATGGAGCTTGAGGCCAGCTAGGGCTAGTTCCAGAAGGGAACTTGCTTGAAGCAGCCCTTCATTTTCTGGTTTGAGACTTAAACTGAGACTTCCTTCCCTATTTGAGTGCCCCACATCATTCCTGCTGTGTCCCAGGGGCAGGAAGGCATTCCCAGCTGTTGCTTGCCTCGAGTGGTTGCCAGGACAGGTGACTGCCTGGATTACACGGAGCAATATCGCATCCCGGCAGGAACCAGCCACGCTCAGTGCTCCCAGTGGGATCAGGGTTGCTACGCCCTGATATCAACATGCCAGGTGCAGCCTCAAAATCTGGAATTCCAGGACAATGTGCTGGCCAGGGCATGTGCGCTGCAAGGGCTGCTTGCAACAGTCACCCTCTCTCTCGATCCTCTTCTGTGCAAGCCCATTCCAAACCAGCTACGGGCACATCTGAAATTACGGTGAACTTACAACTCCTTTCTAGCTTAACCTACAAAGAGGTGAGGCAGAATTCTGCATTCTGTGTCTCACCCAGGCGACAGAAACTAGAACAATTCTGCCTTTGGTATCCAGCTCCACTGACACTCCTAGTACTTGCAGCACCTACCTGAGACAATGACGGAATTTCTGTGTTCTCAAAAACAGCTGCAGGTACCCTTGATGCAGGGGGTGAAATCAAACACTCCCACCCCATGCAGATATCACTTCCAACTAAGCACTATCAGTCTCTGAGTGTCCTCGTTTCTGAGGACACCTTACTTTGTGTTACTGGCAGACACTAAAATGCTGCAGCTGCTGCATCATGAGCCTAAACCTCCTTCTTTAGGGCATGCTTTACTGGCTGTCCATGATGCAGCCACATCCCACTCACCGTGCAAAGCTTTGTGAAAAAGGAGCTTCACAGAGCACCCCTGTGGTTAGCATAAGCTGTGCCTCAGCAATCGTATCTCAGGAGCAAACGCAGCACACCAGGCAGACACAACTGTCTTGAGACCAAAAGCTGCTGCACACAGTAGGCTTGAAGGGAGTCTTTGAGCTTAGAAAGAGTTTTAAAGATAGGAAGTTGGGCTATATTTGAAAGTGAATATCGTGGATACTATTTACAATGCACTTCATGCTCCCATTGCCCCATTAAGTGGGGATTACTATTGACACTTATGTACTATAGATGTACGCCCTCATAGCAGGAATAAAACAACTAAAGATACGGAATTTAGCTGTTTTGCTTCAAAAGCAGGGTTGGACTCCCTACACAAAGACACGTGCTAGGTAGCTATGAAGAAGCTGTCAGAATCCAAAGCAAGGCGGCTGTCGGGATCCAAAGCAAACATGTGAAATGCAGTCAATGCTTCAGACTGGAGAGGAAAAATGCTTAGCTCTGGGTGTGCAGGTCGCAGCCTAGTTTTAATGGGCACTTCTCCAGCGTTACAAAACCACTATGGTGGTAGCCTGATCTCAGGGGGGAAAAAAATGCAAGTGGAAAAACACGCACGTGGGACCAAGCGGAGCAAGCTGGGCAGGGTTAAAGAGCAAGGGGAACAGCGAGCACAGTGGGACCACAAAAYGAGGCAGTAGGATGCGCAAGAGCATTTGTGTCCGGAGGGCAGAAGCAGCCATGTGGGCTCAGGCTGCTCCACGAGGAGGCCGGACAGGATCACCCCAGAGCCCGGATGGGGAYACAGCGAGAGCAGCACCCCAGCAGCGTGGCAGGAAGGCTGCACAAGGGCAGGTTCCTCACGCAGGTTCCCAGGCACGTCCGGGCTTCGCGTGGGCACGCAGGCGGGAAAGGCCGTGGCAGTGCCAGCCGTCTCCTGAGGCGTATCCCAAGGCAGGACAGGATATTCCCGCTCAGCACGGGGCGGCAGCGGTGCTGCCTGCAGGGAAAACTGCGTGAGCGGTGCCACGCCGAGAAGCACGGCTTCTGCTGAGAAGCTTTATGAATAATGTAGAGAAAGCAGCGTGCCCTGGGCACTGCCTGCAGCCAGGGAAGGCGGCTGGTGCCGAGGCCGTGCCCGCTCCGCAGCGGCGCGGGGTGCTTCTCGGGCGCCCAGAGCGGCGCTCCGCAGCGCGGGGAAGGCAGCTCCGCGCCAAGGGCAGGGGCTGGGGCTCTGCCACCCCGCGGAACGCGCCGCCTGCCGAGACCAGCCGGCCCCGGCCGACACGCGCTCCACCGCGGCGGGCAACAAAGCAACGCACCAAGTGGCCACCGACTGCAGAAAGCCTGCCCGACCGCCGGCGGCTCTGCCCACGGCGACACCACAAGCTGCCACGCTTCCTTTCAAAGATRCTGTGCCGGGAGGAAGTGCTTCCTTTCACCCAAGCCACAGGTCACCGCTTTCCAGGAGCATTTAATGCAGAGTGACACCACTAGTTCTCTTAACACAGAGAACCTAAAATGATCCCTGGAAGGGCAACCTTCAGTCTGCTCAAGTGAAACCCCACTGTTTCAGAACAGGTCAGAACATTCTTCTATACATTGAAACTTGGTTTGCTTAACAACAAGCTGAGCTGCTGCTTCTGCAATAGCTTTTTCTGGCTTTAGAAGCTAAAGGCCCATCCCCTTAGAGGCTACAAGGAGAAGGCTGGGCACAACTGTGCCATGAAGAGCGGTTTAATCTTTCCATAAGAGGGAAGAACGGAGGAAGGATTTGGCAATGCCAGATGCCAAGGCCTGACACCCACTCACACCTCTCCCTCAGACAAGGCAGGGAAGGGCAGGAGAGAGGACTCAGTTACCGCACACCAGAAGTTATCCCTTGCATTCACGTGGCGGTATAAAAGCTGGGGTAATTGGTCCATGTTATATTTGAAATAAATTTTCCTATCTCTTCTCTAGTTGTCTCTCTTTCATCATTCATTGATATGTTCTGCTTAATGACTTCTGAGTGGCTAGCACTGGGGGAACGCAGATGACTTTTACAAGACACAGCTGTATCCCGATGTGTATGGCCTGTTCTGGAGTTCAGCAGTTGAGGATCAGCTCCAACAGTGCCAGGCACCCCTATTCCTGGTGAGTTCTGGTACAGCGGATCCTGTCTCCCAAATTAGCAATCCAAGCGCACTAATACTTACTGCTATTCTTTTGTGGTTGCTGCTTAACAGTAGAGCAGTAAATGCAGCCACACTATTGCACTTCGCTGTGTGCCAGCCCACAGACAGCTTTTCTGTGCTCCTCTATACAAGAGTCCTATGCACAAACACCTCGGAGGCCAGGCCAGCATTATTTCCATTTTATGGATAAGTCCAAGGAAGCAACTAGAATTATTTCTAATTAGAGGGCTCAGATTGATCGGCAGAAGGATCAGATTTGCCTTTCCCCATGTGAAAGGTTGCCTGCATATTTATACACAAACGGTCTCGAAAATGCCCTGCTGGCATATGAAGCAACTAGGATAATGCCTGGCAGAAACAACGCACTTCAAAAGCAGCACGTTAAGACAAAAGCAGATCTTACAGAAACACATACCCACTAAGCTATGTAGTTCTCTTGATTCTGGACTTTGTCTGCCCTCACAAGCCAAAGCTCATTACARGAGTCTTTACCACACCAACATTAAAAAAAAAACACCTCTTATCATCAGAGAAACCTTTGAGGAACACACAAAATGAGCCAAGGCGTCGTGGCACCCTCTCGTGGTGGGCTGGGAAACGGTGCTCTGGGCAGGAGCAGCGCCCGGCACTTGCACCCAGCGGCTTCCCGCTCCAGACGGGAAGCGTGGGAGCCGTGCCGGCTCCCTGGGCTCCCGGCCTGGGACGAAGCCGCGTCCTGCGCATCACCGCGGCCACGGCAGCGCGAGCCGGGCACGGACCCTGGGCTCGAGCCACGCTCAGCACAGCCCCACGGCCATTTCTAAAACAACTGTGTTTTATTAAGCGGAAGCAGCACCACAGGGCAGGCCCAGGGAAGGCCCTTGCAATTTTGCTACTGCAGTGCAGGTTTCTGCAGTTATGAARGACATAAAGCGCCTTAGTCTGACTTAGCTTAACCATCTGGCTAAAACGAAGCTACACAGATTGGTGCACGGAAGAAATCCGGCTCCTTTGCAACACTACAGACCAGCTTAGCTTTGACCAACTTAAAAGGTATGCCCGGTTTCCACTTCTCCAAACTTCTCTAGTTGCCCTTCTAATCAGGTGCCAGAGGGCRGGAATTGCTTTGTAATTTAACAAGGACTAAATAGTGCAAAGCCCCTTTAAAATATTTGAGCCCTAAAGAAGTTTAATACAATTAACTATGATGACTTAAAGTGGAAAAACTTTCCTGACAGAACAGATTAAGAGGCCTTATCAGAAGAGCAAAGCTGCCAGGCTTCTGCTCCCCTGGCCAYGTGGCAGGCTATTCAAGCCATCATTTGAGCAGCTATTGATTTTGCACATCAATCTTAAACCACCAAACTTCTGGGAGAAAAAAAAAGAAAAGCAAAATCCAGCTAGCTGTTCTTCTGCAGTGCGCATCAGCCTCAACGGGAGTCTTTTAAAAATAAAATCTCAGCTGCTTCTGGCACGAGAATCTCCCTGGTCAGGAGGAAGCGTGGGATCTTCCTGGACCATGCACACACATCTGCTATCTACACATCTGGCTTGCAAAAGTCACCACGTCACTCGATGCAAGGTTGAAAACCACTGGGGGCCAAGCAGCATCRCCGTAAAGCTGTGAGCAAAGAAACTGTGAAAGCCCCTGGCCTTTGAAGACCTTCACTGCAACCAGCAGCCCACTCTGCCAGCGGCTTCACCAAGACACCTCTGCCCCATCAGGGACACCCCGAAGAGCACGGGTGGGACATCCAGCAACAGAAATGCCACACGCGAAGAACTTGGTATTTTAACCTCAGACACCTTAGATATGAGCCTGGGAAGTGCCAAGTATTAGGCTGATTTCTTGGTGTGCTGGCTTATAGCTACTCTAAAGAGCAGCTATAGACAAAAGATGCCGTTTCCTTCTATGTTGCACTGAAGCGAACTGTGGACACAACGAAAGCTTCACAGTTAAAACCCATGTTCCAAGAAGAAGTTGCATTAAACATGAGCACCAAGTCCCCGTTTAAGCAGCCCGGCTCAGGCCAATTCTCTCTTCCTAAGCGATTTTAACTTGCATCAATTGAAAATCTGCATAAACTTAGGGATTCACTGTTAAATTTGCTAAAAGCAGTCACAGTTTCATTAACTGGCAAGTATGCTGGGCTAGAAATAATGCTTAATTATTTCTTTGGAAATCTATTTGCGGATAATCTAAAGTTTTTTCCTGGTTTCCTCCACGATGGAATCGCAGAGACAGAGGCATCCCCGCGTGCCGTCCCCGTCCCGGCTCATCCCGGGAGCACCATGGAATCGGTGCTCCGGGCCGTCGCATCCCTGCCCCGGTTCTGAAGAGCAGCACGAGAGCTGGGCGGTCTCCCTATATTAATCCACTGCCCRGTTAAGATTTGAAGGGTTATTCTCTTCATCAAAGAAATGCTAAWTTAGAGCACAAAGTTTTTTGTTATTATTTTTCTCCTTGCTCTGTGAAAACCTTTCAGGCTCTTTACGCTCAAGATACCTTTAAGGGGCAATACTAATTTAGTAGGATGCCAAATTTAAACTTTTTTTCTAGGCAAAGGCGACATTAAAAAGTGTAAAGATTTGTGATGAGAATATTCCCTTGTATTTGCAGGCCCAATGTGTTGACCTGTTTTGGTGTCTACCGTACAGGCATTCTATTCCACAGTCTTTTTTTTCCCCCCATGGGAAAGAAAAAAAAAGAGAGAGAGAGAGAGAGAAAAAGACAGACAAATTCCCTTCTTTCCTCTCCACCATTTTCTGGGATTTTCTTCTCTATTGGAGTTCATCCTGCATATCCTAGGCAAGATCACGACAAGCAGGAGCAACAGAGGCACTTGATGCTTTGTGGCTGGCATTGCTAGAGGAGAAAGGAAGCAGAAACAGGCCAGGGAAAGAATAAGGTCATAAAACCACAATGTCTTGATGCTCCCCTCCAAGGGAGCATCCCCTTCCTAATGGGATTGCAGTGGGAGAGGGAGATGGTGCTTATGCTTTTTTCACACACGGCTCAAAAAAGACATTTCACTATCATTTTGGTATGTTAAATAACAAAACTCAGAAAAGGCTATGTCCTGCAGAAAGCGTTTTTTTCCTTTCCATTTCAAAGCACTTTCCTTCAATACCGTAGTCTCAATTCTAACATCACTGTTCTCCTAAGATACTTTCAACATAACTGAAGCTCCAAGTTTATTAAAACATGGAATTGTCTTGAACCGAAGTAGTGCAGGTAAGACGAAGATTCAAAGGACAGTACTTGCAGATTAAAATACTTTTCAGGAGGAGGAGAAAAGGGAAAAAAAACCCTTGAAGTCCAGTCTTAAATATATTTAAATGGCACTTCAAGCACTAAATAAGCTTGGGGGAAAAAAAAAAAAAAAAAGTGCAATTCTTAGTGAAGCATCTCCGTGCACCTTCACCCCTTCCAAAAAGGACAAAATTAAAAAAAAAGAAAAAAGAAAAAAAGCAACAACAACAACAACAAACACTTCTGTAGAGGTTTAGCTAATTTGAGAAATTATCTTTCCCATTAAAAGGTTATCCCCAATGCAGCATCTCACACCAAGAACGCTCGTGTTTTTCTGCAAAGCCCACAGAGCACAGGAAACCTCAGGCAGATATCAATGATATAACCGAGCTCTGTTGTTGTGGTTTACAGCGTTACCAACAGGAAGCCTCAATGGTTTTGAAACTGTTACTTATTCTACCCAGAATAATCTCTATGGATAGTACTGAGATCGGCCTTTAAAACAAAGTATTTCATAACCACCAAACCAGACAAAGGCCAGGAAGACAATGACGGTGACCTGKAGCCCGCAAGACGGCAGCGACCGCATCGAGCACCGGCTTTTATCCTGCYCGTGCAGACAAATGAGAGAGCCCGGCACCCCAACAACTACGGCGCGGGGGGAAAACCTGGAAACGCTCCTCCAAGTGCCCTTAAGGAGGAATCTGTACGCTTATTTCTGCAAATTCATGTGCATGTCGGATCCAAGCACCAGTCACAATAGAGCTACCACTCAGAATCCACAGAGCGCTGAAGGAACCACGGGACAAGCAGGGATTTGGGACATCTGATTCGGAAACAGTTACAGGAGAGTCTTTCGTCAAAAGCCATCAGTCCTCAGACCTACAACCAAATTAAAACAGCAAATCAAAATGAGCCACAATGCRAAACCCAACTATGCTTTTAATAACTTTCACACAGATTCCTACTAGAAAAAGTATTATAATGCTGTTCCTTCCTTTAGGTTAACCGGATTTTCACTTAGTTTGTTATGAGTCTTAACTAGTCACCTGCCAGCAATTCAGGAGAGCTTAAGGTCAGGCACTTGGATAYAGGTTGGAAATGTTAAGCAGTGGCCACTAGCAAAAATGGACTTGACTAAGTCACACTAATGATTATTTAGCTTTGTAAAACAAATAAATAAATAAATAGGACTGACCTGCTCCAGGAACAAGCGCAACATGTGCTGAAGTGAGTGGGCCACAGAACAGGTCACTTACTCTAAACACCAGCAAAAAGATGATTTTCTGTCCCAGAACCCGCCATTAGTGCTAGCAGTAGCCGGTGTTCCTCAAGGCAGCTCCCGTGGCACCCGCAGGGACTCGMRCCCTTGGGAGACGGTCGGAGCGGGYGAGCTGTCAGCCCCGCCTCGCGGGATAACCCACCTGCACCCAGCGAGCACACGCTCAAAGTCGCGCTCCACCAACCCTGGGGCTCGTCCTTATTCCCCCTCCCTCCAAAAAAAGAGACAAAAGTGGTTTTTGTTTCTTTCTAAAACATGGCACTCACGAGCAATGGCGAGTTTGTGAAACTTTGTGAAATATTGCTAGAACAACTCGTGCCACACCATCTGCTGCATGAGGAGAGCTGCAAAATGAGAGATCYGCCCGGGCTTCGAGAACCGTCCAAGGTGGTTCTGACATGTTCTGAAGAAATTTCATTTCGATCATTTTCATTTCACCTGCTCTAGACTAAGTACCCCTGAAAAACGTTCATATTCCCCAAACCACAACACAGCAGTAGCCTGTGTTATATTGTCCCTTCCAAGAGGCTGGTACGAGTCCTCTCACTTGCAAAACAGAGTTTGCAAAGACCTCAGCCTACGACAGAGCGTGAAATGAGCACTGAACGCAAGGAAATTGGCAGGAATAACTTAGACACCACAGCAAACGATGCCATGAGCACAACACGCAGGGGTGGACAGGCGTTCCTCTGGAGAGTTAGTGAACTGCCCTTTACTGCCTGAAGAATTAGCATGGGGAGTTATTTATACATTATGGTCTCCAAAGATTTTTGATTTACAGTACAAAGGGCCCTGCACTGAATACAGCGATTATATTCCACGTGCACGGGGCATTTACGGACAGGAAAGTCTGCGGGCACACAGCTCTGGCCCAGGCTTGCTGCATTTCCCTGCGATGAAAAATAAAGAACATTTTAGGAGGCCCACAAAGTACAGTTGTTAAACTGACCCTATTTTCTCTCTCTCTCTCTCTCTCTCTCTCTCTCCCTCTCTCTCTCCCTCTCTCTCTCCCTCTCTCTCTCTCTCCCTCTCTCTTTCCATTTTCCTGAATCCAACCCCTTCAGTTTCACTGAATTTCAAAGGGATAGTGTTATTTATGATGTTTTTTCTTATTGTAGATTTCTTTTTTTATCATGTGTAATAGCACTCCAACTGCCTTTGGTGAACCTTACTGATAATTTTATTTTTAAAAGTATAGGCTTATCTTGCTTGCCCTTGATGAGCATAGTAGGAGGTCACTTAACTCCTCCTCGAGGAGCCAAACCAGGGCAGAGACGCCCCGCGCCTGCTAGAGCGAAAGCTGCAGAGCTGAAGTGCCTGCCACCACCCCRAGCACATCACCAAGACAAGGCGGCAGCATCGCAAGCAGCTTGTGAGGGCCTCCCAGGAGAGACTGAAATAATCTGCGTTTCCTCCAGTTTCCTACAGCACCGCAAATCTTTTTGGAGATGTAAATCACTAGAAGGCAGCACAAGCTCATCTTGTAACAGCACYAAGTGCTACTCTTCTTTCTCAGCTGTTAAATGCAAGAATTTGACCACAACTTATGCTAACTGCAACTTCTTCTCAAGTTCTTCTGTACTAATTAATTTCAATGCAGTGTCAATAGGGTCAGCAATGTTTAAAAAATTCTTCAATTATTTGAACTTTCCTTTCTAGTGAAGGAAACTAAACATGCTTGATGACCCATCGCTTGCTTTTGCGAGTCAAAGATTACGTGCTCGGAGTGCAAGCACTTAGGCACTTTGAAGGGCTCATTCCAGAAGGTCGCAAAATCCTCACTGATCTTCTGTATCTTGCGGAGCTCTGCTCCCTCAGGAACAAGCCACAGCAGTTTATCAGTCCGCCCAGGGCTCTCCTGCTCAATTCACTGCGGTGCTCAGTGCTCCGGGAACTGAACCCTCCTGTGGATCCATGTGTCTCTTCTCCTGATGGCATGCTGCAGTATCCCAAACTTCCTCATCCTTTCCATAAAGGAGAAGTGTCCTTAACTTCCTCACTGCTACTGGAAAGGCCCAGAGGCTCTGCCTAGCTGTGGGTATTTGTATCACCTGGGACAAACTGGTTGAACTCAATCCCTCAACTTCTCAAGGACAACTGCAGGTAAAGTTAGCTACATAAAAATACTATTGCCTGGGGTTCTGCATAGCAGAGCCTAAGAGATTTTACACTTCTTCACCGAGCTGAGCCAAACTGGTTTTGAAAATCCTCTAGCAAAACGGATCGGTGTGGAAAGCTTTCTTCACTTCCATCCTTTTTGTGGAGGTCCCAGAGGCAGCAAAGCCCTCAAGCTGAACTCTGGCAAGAGCACCCAGTAAGGCGGGCAATCTGGCCAGGACAGTCACTGGTCCAAGGGCACTAGCCTGTAATCCTGTGCTTTTCCATCACTTGTCATGCACTGTGATGCACTTCCCACAGGAAACAGCAGGGAAGGTCACGTTCAGAAAGACACGGCCAGAAAGGAGGAATCGGTAACACCGCCAGCAACAGAAACGCCAAAGAAACGCAGCTCTTACAGAAAGCCAGCAGGAAGCCAGGTTAAGTAACACAGGAAAAGGTCARTAAATGAAAAATAGGACTAAAAGTTAGTGAAAATAATCTCTCGGACGAGGGGAAGTAAGGATCACCAGAAAACAATTTCTCYGAGAAAGGAAGTGAACTCCTCATCCAGGAGCTCTGGTTATTGCCCAAGCSAAGTGATTAAGAGCAGGCACCCAGCACTGATGTGCACTCGTACAGGTTACTCATAATGACTTAGGGTGCCTACTGCTCACTTCTGGTGAAAAGCACACGGGCTCGAGCTGGTCGCTAAGGCGGGATGGGAGTCTGAACGCTGCACCTGCAACTCTCACATGCCGCATTGACAGGGAACGGCTTTTACAGTACCTAGAAGCATAAAACTCTATATGGATCTTACTTTCAACAGATACACCTTCTTTTACTGCTTGTAAAGTAAGTAACCCAAGAAAAAGAAAAGTAAAATATTATTCATCAGCTTACTGTGGGCACAGATAAACTATGCAAAATAAATTGCAATTATTTTTTCCTCTGTATCACACAGAAATATTCTCTTTAAAAGCCATGGATCAGTCTTACTCAGAGCCTGTGTTCAAGGTTCCTTCCTGTTTCTAGCTCTATTTAAGACTGAGCAGAGGGCCCATGAGAGCACACAGTTTGTCAAGTCTTCTTGATATACACGCAGGCCTTAAAAGAAAGCAGCTTTTTCTCTTCATTGCCTTACCTCTACAAGCAAATAATTCTCCCTACTCTAATGTTCTCTCCCACCTCTAATGTTCAGTAGGGTAGAGGGAAGAGCGAGAACAATTTTTCAGGATCCTGAACACTAAAACAGAGAGAAGCAACAGGATGCTCCGAGTCCTGGGAACCCTGGTCCCAAACTCCTGCCACAAACGCCCCTTCTGCCCCCCGCAGCCCTTGTCCGGTCGGAGCACCAGCACCATAGCGCCAAATCCGGCCAGGYTGCCATCCGTGGGGCGTCCCGGTGGCCAAGCCGGGCTGAGCAGCCTGTGGAGCAGCTTTGCTYGGGCTCCAGCATGCGAAAGGGAACCAGGGCGCGCGGGCCATCCAAAACACGCTCCTCACACCACAAGATCTGCAGCAGCATTCCTGTTTTAGCAGCATTCCTCCCACCGCTCCRTGCACACAAAGGAAAAAGAAGCAAGTCAAGTATAACAAAACACGATACAGATGACACCACAGTTAAAAGCCAAAGCAGACGAGCAGCGCGCAGCTCTGCACCAGGCCCGGCGCTCGAGTCCTGCGGCGCGGCTCAGGGGCGCGAGGGCGGCAGCGCGAGGGCCGCTCCCCACCGCGGGCGGGCGGGTGCTCCCGTGGGCAGGGGCACCCAGGGGCTGGGGCACCCAGGGGCTGGGGCACCC
>NW_020455470.1:124540-137551 GCF_003342845.1 Nothoprocta perdicaria | reverse complement strand
TTACAGCCCAAACACGCCACGGCCCCAGCGCCTTACGGCCCCAACGCGCCCCGGCCCCAACGCCTTACGGCCCCAACGCGTTACAGCCCCAACGCCTTACGGCCCCAACGCGCCCTGGCCCCAGCGCCTTACGGCCCCACCACGCTGCAGCCCCAATGCGTTACAGCCCCAACGCGCCACGGCCCCAGCGTGTTACAGCCCCAACGCGCTGCAGCCCAACGCATTACAACCCCAACGCGCCACAGCCACAGCGTGTTACAGCCCCAATGCGTTACAGCCCCAACGCGCCACGGCCCCAGCGCCTTACGGCCCCAACGTGCCACGGCCCCAACGCGCCGCGGCCCCAGCGCCTTACAGCCCCAACGCATTACAGGCCCAACGCGTTACAGCCCCAACGCACCCCAGCCCCAGCGCGTTACAGCCCCAACGTGCCACGGCCCCAACGTGTTACAGCCCCAACGCGCTGCAGCCCAACGCGTTACAGCCCCAACGCGCTGCGGCCCCAACATGTTACAGCCCCAACGCGTTACAGCCCCCGCACGCTGCGGCCCCAACGCACCACAGCCCCAACACGTTACAGCCCCAACGCATTACAGCCCCAGCGCACCGCGGGCCCAACACGTTACAGCCCCAATGCACCACAGCCCCAAAGTGTTACAGCCCCAACGCGCCGCAGCCCCAACGCGCCATGCTGCTGCGGGCAAACACGAGGCCCAGTGTTCTCTGGGGAGAAATCACCAATGTTAAAYGCCCTTGCACCATTTGCAGTGGCCTTGTAGAACAGAACCACTCTTTACAATATTTTTTCCCCTAATGCCTTTTACATACCAAGCCTAAAGAATTATCCAGAGGAAGGCAATTAGTGTTTTATAAGATGCTGATATCAAGAGCCTGTTGTACTTAAAYGCGCTAAAGAGAAATGAGCTTTGCTGTTCTAATTCCTCAGGTCTCATGAAATCCCCCCTTCTCAGTATCAACAGCTCATGTGCATGTTACAGGTCCACCGTCGTGTTTGATCCCATGGAGCTGCTCTGACCATGGACACATCCTGCCGGACGGGCAGGCAGGCAGGTGCAAGCAGGAGGGAGCTACAAAATAGTTACTGCCTGCTAGTAGGTAACAGTCCTGTAAGTCCATGTTGTAGACTGTGTAATAAGCTTTAAAAATCAATGCCCCAGCCCTTGCTCGTTGTGCACAGTGTGCTTGGTCCTCTCAACAGCTTGTTTTGATGTTAGCAGTTCCTACGGCCCCTCACAACAGCAGGCGACATCGAGCCCTGCTTGAGGAGCGCTCTTCCAGGTTATTGGCTGGAAAAGCAGTGAGGGTGTAAATAAGAAGCTCCCAAACTGAAAGTTACTCCTTGCCCCCGAGTCACTCATGACGTTGAGTCACACCATTTCTTATCATTAAAATGGAGCTGGGAATTGTTTGCTTTGCAGGGTGCCAAGCAGTGTTAGGAAGACGTTGCTTCCCAGGCGGTAGTTTCTCTTGCGTGCAGCATGCAACTAGCCAGGCACCCTCGCAGGTACTGCCCTCCTCACCACTGGGGTTTCCAGTGGCTTTGATGCCTCATGAGCTGTTTGAGTAGAGGATAAAGGGACTGAAGAACAAAGGGAGCACTGAGATTACTGAAAATGTGATATTTCCAAAATCACTTCTGTGCTGGTTGTAAGTCTTCCCCGTAGGTACATTTCTGAGCGTTCCTTCAAGGCGCAGCTCTGCATCCACGGCATGCTCCAGGTCCCTGGCTGGGCAGCGTTACGCGCTCTGCGTTGCGTGTCACGGCCTCGCTGCCATCGCTGCCACTTGCCTGGAGCGAGCGGTCTGTGCCAGGAGAAGCCTTTGGATACGTCAGAGACTCCCGACATTTGTAATGAGGGAAAAATTAACTGGTAGCACTCCGTCAGTGGCTTGAAACCTACATCAGTCTTTTCTCCCCGCTCATGTACCTCCTGTGCATCAGAGGTGCACAGAGAACCAGGCTTCTGTTAAACATTTAGCTGGCAGCGAGGACATGGGTGTGGGATTAAGTGATGTGTTTGTCACTGCCCACGACAACAGAGATCTCATTCCGATTGAGGCTTTTGGGGGGTTCTCAGGAGTGAAGGATACTGCTTACATGCMCTTTAGAAGTCAGGATTTTTGTGCTTTTATTGCCAGAACAAATCCTGGGTAGGAGGGCAGCCTGATTCCCCTAGGATGGCTGCAAAGGCATGTGCCGTGCCCATTAGATGGCCAAGGCATTGCTGCTCAGGATACCTGGAACACCAGGAAAAGCCCAGCCGGCAGCCCCTCCTCTCCCTTCCCTTTCCCCCCACTACACCGAGGAAGCCACTCTGGGGACAGGCACGGAGCAAAAATGGTGTTGATGTAGAAAGATTTTACAGTCTGGACTGATAATGGCTTAGTAACATACGRTTTGTTACTCAGCTCTGCAGTGAGCTCTGAAAGCTTTTAAGTGCTGAGCCATTTTGAGGAAAAACGTCATTTCTGCATGAAACACCTACAAGTACTCAGTCTTTCTGCTTTGATTGGCAGCTTTTTAAATGTACTGTCTGCAGAAATGTCTCATGGCACAGTAGCTAGTGTTTCAGTGTTTCCTTAAAGGTTATTTTTAATCCTTGCAATGATTTAAATGAGAATTTATGTGCAGGGCATGAAAGCTGGCTTGGGTTACTCGTGTGCTGGTGTAGCGAGGGCCCAGAGATGTAAAAGCTTGCTCTGGAATTAGGGCTTTCTGACACATTTTGCCCGACAGCCCAGGAAGGTTCACGTGCAGCCCCCGACTGAGGAAATACCCCTGTTAATAGCAGCTCTGTCGTCCACCGTAGCTAAAATGCAAACTCTCCATGTGCACACCTCCAGAACTCTGTTTCCCGCCATCTCCGCCTTTCCACCAAAATTCTTCCACCTTTCTAGCGAAAGGAGCTGCCATCTCCTCGTTACTTCTTTGATGCTACTCTCAGTATCATCTTCTCTCAAGCCACCCTCTTCTGGCACAGTCATCTACTGCTTTGTAAATATGGATAGGCGGGGAGGAAAAAGCAAATGCAGGGCTGCTCATGGAGGAGTGAAAGGCCCTGGGTGTATTGTGTTGTAGCGGAAACAAATCCGAGGGACTTCGTTTATTTGGCCCTTCAGTTTTGTGCTTGGTTGAGTGTCCAGCCTGGATCGTACAGTGTGTGACCAGTTGTGTGTTTAACATCATTTTTAAGTACAAAAACATCAACTGCTCTGAGGTTTTGCCTGGATTATACTCATCATGGAACTTCTTCATCTTTTCATAGTCTCCTCCAGAGCAGAGCTGAGTGGGGGAACATGGAATGAGAAGATTACAGATTATGCTTCTGCTTTACAGATTACATAGATTACACTTCTTCAGTAGCTGTTTTCCTGTCGGATGTGTTTGTGTGAGTGCCACAGCTGCATGCCTTTCCCGGGCATCTGTTTAAGGCTGTTGCAGCAGGGATGCTAATAGGAGCATTAGGAATGTTGTTTGTTTGCTTCTTTCTGTGGAAAGTGATGCCTCTGCCACACAAAAATGATTACAAGTCTCTGCATCTGCTGGGAATCACAAATTGGGACTCAGCGTGCACAGTGTGATCACTGATAAAGTCCATATGCTGAGGCAACACGAGGTCCCTCGGCAGCGCTGGTGACGATTCGGCCTTTTAGGCATTTGCCTGCAGGCGAGGCAATAGCGATATTTTCCTACCAGAGTTCCAYGTTTTCCTTACCTCCTCTTCAGGAGCCTAATTTGGGAGGTTCCTAATTTGAAATCTTATTGTCTCATTGAACAGTGAGGGATGTCTACTTTACAGGTGGAAGATATATATACTCTCTCTCGTAGGCTCTGCTAATGGCAGCTCTGCTGGACTTGAATCTGAGCAGTAAGCACCATGGTATTCCAAAACAATGTGAAGGCTACATTAGTCAGAGCTGAAATATTCTTAGAGGAGTCTATCAGAAAATTTGGTACGCTTCCCTCTKAGTTCGTCTTACGCACGGGTTGGATTCAATTCCCCTTTCTCTTCAGGAAAACCTGAGATTGTTTTTCCAAGATGTGCAGCTACAAGTAAGCCCAAGTTGAGATTTATCAGCACTCCCTTTCCCTGCTTTTTGCTTTACAGGCAGATTTTCCCTCTGCTTCCTTCCTAGTGTCCCTCGGCTGTCACTCGCATTCGAAACCCCCGGCCTATCAGGGAGTTGTCAGCACCTTCACTTCTCTTTTCTAAGTTATACTGAAAATGGCATCTTCCAGCGTGGCCCTTATTTTAGTGATTAGCTTCCCAGTACTTCCCAGAGTACTGGGACTTCCCAGCTTCCCAGAGTGATCGCGTTCCTAGTACTGTTTGGAGTCGAAAACACAAGCCTGATCTTTGATCTTGTAAGGAAGCTTGAGGGCATAATGTCCTGCAGGTTGGGGCGCTCTGTTATGAATGTAGAGGGTCAGGGATCCAGCCTCCCTGGGCTGCTCTTTGGTCAATATCCACAGGCCTGTATGCACCATACAATATTTATTATATTGTGTATTACATATACCTACATATATACACGTATTACCATACAATAGTTATTATATTGTATTAATATATTTACTCATTGGTAAATATCCACAGGCCTGTATGCACCATACAATAGTCCTAAATAATTAAATTTCTTTTTCAAGTCAAAGTTTACTCTAAATTATTGCTAGGGTTTCATTCTACAAAGACCTAATCTTCCTTGGCAGGCTTTGTTATTTCATTATGCGAGAATTGTGATTACTTTGTCTTTTAAGTGGCATTCTGTTCCTCCTTTSTATTGTAATATAATATTAAATATTCCTGCTAATTTTCAGCTTTTATTTCTTTTTAAAATATTCAAGAGTGAAACGAGTAACTACAGAAAGTAGGGCTTGTACAGATGAAGCAGAAATCAGCAGGGTTCCTTGGGGGTTTTGTGTGAGTCTATATGTATAAGTGAATGCACAGAATAAAATGGTATCCAGGCATCAGCACATACGTTTGTAATCAAATCTCAGTTAAGTTTAAAGCTTGTTCCTTCTGCTAAATATTTATATCCTTTTTGCAAATTCTGCCTCTCTGCTCATTACCACATCTTTCAGAATGTGCCTAAACCCCGATCTTCTGATCGGACTCTTCATATGTTTTGTGTGGTCTTTATTTAGACTGGAAACTTGCTGCAGTAGGAAGTGTCTTACCAAGAGCCAGCTCCACTGTCTCACTTCACATCCAGATCCTTCTCCTGCACCAGCTGTGCGTGTTTGCCTAGCAGCAAGCCCTCCATTAATGAGTAACTTGTTCTCGTTAGCCGGTGTGGCTCACAGTTCCCGCGTGCACACAACAGTGCTCCTTCCTGTGTAGCTTCTGCTAAACCACATCATGAGACATACACAGCCTTGTGTCTCTGAGTGTGACCTTTGTGCTTTTAATCATTAACTAGACGCCAATATAAAGCGGCTAGCTGATGACTAAATGTATTTAACATGAGTGGAGCAGTGTAGACATCTGGTTGCAGGCTTTAATATTGACTGTCCCTTCCAAGCTTCCTTATGAAAAGGGGAGAAGTAGGTCCCTGGTTAGCCTAGCCAGGGGAGCTGCACGCTCTGGGTTCGTGTCATGAAGCTGAGATCCAGAGCCGAGTCTCTGATATCTTGGAGGGCTTCAAAACTTGTCTGGATGAGGCTCTGAGCAGCCCAGTTTAACTTGGAAGCTCTCTCTGCTTTGAGCAAGAGGCTGGACCAACTTAGTCCCCGATTTAAACTGCTCTATAATCCTAACAAAAGCTGAGTTCAGCTGCAGATTTCCTCCATTCCTGTGCAGAACTCCCAGGAACTGGCCATCTCCAAGGCCTCTGTTTCATCTGATCTGGGTAAAATCAGCGACAGGTTCAGAAGTTATTGGAGGCAAAAAGCAGGTAGGCCAGACAGCCAGGTACGCCCTTCTCTGCAAACACACATATGGCAACTGTATAAGCCTTGTTTCCGTAAGAAAACCATTCTCCCCTTTCTGTTTGTGCAGAAAACTTGTCAAATGTGCGTCTAATGAGGCCTGCAGTCATGGCACGAACTCCCAGGCACAGTCAAGCCGAAATCAGACCTCCCCGGAGTCAGCAGCACATTCCTCACGGCTGAGATATTCCTGTGCAACCAGAAGCACGCAGAGAAGTCGGGGCGTTTAACAGTGAAACATGGGTATCTTCCATCTGATAGAGATGGCATCATTGTGCTCTCMCGAGCACAAGCTTACGTCTGCCTGGCTGGCTGCCCTTCCCTTTTGTCCTACTCTTTCTGAGGATTTGATCACACTGCAAAATCACCTTGAGTGATCTCAAGCTTTTCCTGTAGGTCTTTGAGATAAAAGGCAGCCATCCTGCACGTTCAAAACGTGTGCTGCTGGGAGAATGTTGTGGGTTRTATGTAATCCCCGGATTGCTGTGCGCCCAACCAGCTTCGCCCCCCAACATCTTCCCTGCGGTGGCTTCAGTRCACCGTGCTTGTCTGACCAGCTGAATGGCTCCTTTCGAGTTGGTGGCAGCGGGTTCTTCTATTTCCTTCCAGCTTGCAGAGAACACACCTGTCTTCACCTGCTTTTGGTGGGCCTGGAAACACTATTTCTGTGTTCCTGGAAAGGAGCCTCAGAGCACTTCTATTTTCTGCCTTGCAGGGAAGCAGAAACTGTGAAATTATTGGCATCCTCTGTGCTTCCATGTTCCCTGGAGCTGCTACACTGTGCAGTCTGAAATAGAGATCAGCCTCAGGGAGTTGCTAATGTTGCATTCAGTCTCAGCAGGGCACATGCTCATTCCTGGGGAATTACTGAATTAGCATTTACATTTCTATGCTCTTCCCCAAATCGCCCTGATTTTCCCCCAGCACAGAGATCCTGTGTGTCCGATTCTCTTCTCATGACGTCCCTTTTGGAAGAGCACCGGCAAGCTTTCAGCTTGGATCCCTGCTCCTAACATCATGGCCTGCAGGAGCCCCAAACCAGTGATTCTCCTATAACTCATGCCTGAACAGCAGGCAGCACGGTGGAATGAGGCCCTTAGGTGCATTTTCATAATAATGAAACAAAGGCTTCTGCACTGGTGGTTGCTGTTGTGGGTGCTGGAAGCCCTTATGGCCTTGGGTGAAGGAGCTCATGAATAGGAAGCAAGGAGCAGATAATGAGGAGAGCATCAGTGAAAGAAACTGTGGGGAGTTAATGGCTGGTTGGGCTGGTGGTGCACACAGAGCTATGGCAATGGGTAAAGGATGAGGGGAACTTGCTCGGGGTTTGCTCTGCGYTCTCGTTTGTGTGTCACCTTGTGCCACTCCGTGTTTCGCAGGCCACTTGATGCAATAAAGGTGTGGAGTGCAGCAAGAGTAGAGCTAACAGGAACACTTTTGCTATATTTCATGTTAACTTGCTGGCAAAGACGAGACTTCTCTTGCATGACGTAAATGCCTGAACTCAGAATTCCTCTCCTGGGCCTGCCATCTTCCGATTTAAATCCTTTAAACAAGCTCAAGTTTTCATCTCCCTATCCATATTTCCAGAGCATGTAAGCCTCAAGGCACTAGGCCAACAATGGAATATTGCTGAACACAAAGATGCTTTTGTAACCACATCAGCTCAGCCCTGTGCAGATGGACTGCAGCAAACCCTGCCRACTGCTTCACCCCCCAGTGCAGTTCCTTCGTCGTCTCCAGCTTTTGCTAGTCCTCAGCTGGCAGCCAAAGCTCCCGTTGCAGGGRGCGGCTCTGTAACTCTGTTCCTTTTGTTTTTCCCCTTTCAAAATTCTGGCAAGAGCTGCCAGAGACTCAGCTGTGACATAGATCCATCCGAGTTCGGGGTTTGGATGAGTTCCTTCAGGCTTGTCGTCTCCTTCAGTAAGCGCTGCATTGTAGCGAGCCTGGTCATTCTTTACTGCTCTACTTGTTGCTATGGCCAGAGATGCCAAGTTTCAACCTGATTCTTTTGGGAGACCAGCCATGACGGGATAGAAATTTGGATTTTCTTTCTTTTTTTTCTCATTTTTGATTGTGCTTTTGGCCCCTACAACTTTCTCACTTACCTATCATCATCTAAAACTCCTTTCCAAGGCAGCTTGGAGTGCTGCCCTCTCCAGTCCCTGAACTTGTGAGACCTGCAACAGCCCCCTCCTTTGCCTGCTTTAGCAGAGACTCGGGCAGGGAGGTAACACATGTGGATTCCCGAACACATGTAGATTCCCTCCCTGGCCAGGTATTTCCAAAGTCAGAAGTAAAGAGGAACAGATGGAGGTGGCTTTGAGCAGAGGATAGGGAGAGCTTTGGCAGGAGTGCTGCCAACGCATGGTGTTTCCATCCACCTCAAGCTCCATGGAGGCTCTCGCAGAAGGGAAAGCAGCAGGTCTTGCTGCATCATTGCCATGGGAACAGCCAAAAACCTGCTTGGACAGATTTAGAAATGTCTCCTGCTTGGGACTGCTCTCAGTAGGTGCCATCTACACTGACATTAAAACAAGGTGGAAGAAAAGAACGCCCAACAAAGAGCTGAACGCGATTTCTTCTTGGTTCGTATCAAGGAACCAATCTTCCACGGCTTTACAAACATACTCTCCTCTGAGAAACGTGTCACATTTTTGAGGAGTTTTTTTTTCCAATATTCTTTTACTTTTGGGGACTGTCATTATGTTTAGAACAGTGACTTTCAGCATTGTGCTTCTAGCTGCCATGTGGRTGCCCCGAGATTTCTCTGTGGAGTTCCCTGTGTATCCTGTAAACAGTGGCTAACTGTGTTACACTTCCCAGAAACTTCTCTCCTTAGAGAGAAGTGGTGTTTCATCTCCTGCTGGAATATGCCCTCACAGTCCTGTTCCTAGAATTGCTTCTGCTTCTAGAACTGGAAAGCAGAGGAAGCTCAGAACGTCTCCCATGTTGCAAAGGTTAAAATGTTTGTTAGTGCACATGGGAGGTTATTAGGCAGGTCAGGACAATCCCCTTCAAACAGCTGTCCGGCCGGCCAGATCAGGCAGGAGCCCTAATTCTCCCCAGTGCTTCTGAGAAGTCAGTGTATTTGTGCTGTCACAAAGCAAATAGGAGAAAAGGAAATGGTAGGAAATACCATGTAGGGTTTTTGTTTGCTTGATTTTTTCTTTTTTTTTTTTTTTTTGTATATATGTTAAGAAAAAGGGAAAAGATGTAAATTAGCATGACATATTGAGAGAGATTTCTGGTCCAAAGCAACTAACCAGTGAGTTTTATTGGCTGCTCTTCAGCTCTGGCTTTTCTGTGTTAGAGAAATCCTCAGTTGTTTCTGAGCTGTGGCCTAGGGTCCCTTTGTTGCAGCAGAAATGGGATATTTCCACAGAAGAGGATATAGGAAGAATCATCTTTCGCAATCCGTTATCACATGCCATTTCCCCCCCCCCCTTTTTTTTTCCTTTTCTCTCTGATACCTTTGTCCATTTCTGAAGTTGTTAATTCCTGTTCCCTTCCTCTCCCTGTGGGACCACTACAGCGCAAGGTGGGTCAAGGACCCACGAAGCGGGGCAACACACCGGGTGGGACCTGTCTACTATCCTCCCACTGCGTCTGCCTTTCCGTGGAAGAGTCCCAGCTCCTGGAGCACAACTGGCATCGGTGGAGCCTCTAGCAACATGTACAGATGCCACTGGAGAAACGGGAAGGGGAACCTCGCCAAATTCAGTGCCATGTTTCCACAACAGCAACAAATATATATATATATGTATACACACACACACATACATATATTTAGAAAGCCCTTAAAAGCAGATGAGTCAATACCATTAACTAGACCTGTTTGTTCTGGAACTAATCTCTGGTTGACTGCACATTTTAGGCGGTGTGTTCCTGCTGATACAACTACACAGACTGCCTCACTGAGGCAGTTTCAAGCTTTTCATGCAATTTTAATAAGCATCAGAACATGCTGCAAAATAAATCTGAGGCAGCTTTGAGCTGTGCCCCAAGGAGAATGCATCTGATGGCATAATGTGGTTGGAACATGGGTGAGACTGTTTCTGAGCCTGAGAGAGGGGGAAAGCTGCTTGTAGTAATGACCAGTTGCAGAAAACACAGCTCCACTTAGCAAGGGTACCATGTAATTACACAGATTCAATATCTTTCCTAACTTAGGTTTAGCAGATAAAGAGGATTTCCTGAAGAAATGGTCTTTTCTTTAGGAGAAAGAAAAAATGTTTCTACACTGCCCCGGCTGGGGGAATTAATCTGACTGATTATTTCAGAAATGAGAAAAGAAAAAGGAAGATTGTTTGACGGTCAGAATATAACGTAGGTTTCCCCTTTCCAAACATGAGCAGCGGGGCTGGCTGATGTGCCTCCTCTTTGRCCAGGCTGAGAAGCCCAACCCTGTGTTTGCAGAGCTGTGAGCAGGGAGCCCAGCAGGGCTTCACCCTTCCAGTAGCCTCTAAAGGACCAGTTTAGTACAGGAGCGTTTATCCAGCAARGAAACCTCTGCCCTCTGCTGAAAGACATGAGCTTGTTTCTTTCTGACTGTTCCATCTGCCAGGAAGAAAAGAAAAAAAACCAAAAAGTTAATTTTTCGCTTGGAACGTAAGTAGACGTTTGGAACGTAACCACTTGAAATTGCTCTCCAAGCCTGATYCCTGCTGCTTCCCTCTGCTCTCAGAAGTCTGCTAAGCTCAATCTCTGCCACCAAATATTTTGAAAACTGTATTCCTCACCCAGAGTAAAGAGGAGCAAGGGTAAGTGCATGTGAAATCTTGATATGGTGATAGTAGGAACTGTGAAAATTTGAACTGGAGCTTTAAAAAATAATCTTTACAATTTATAAACACATCAGACATCCTCAACAAAGTGTTATCTGCTGGAGCTAGTTTTAGCTCTTCTTGCCAAAATTCAGTCACTCATTAGTGATGAGTCTGAAATCCTGCACAGATTCTTAAATGTCATTTTTAACAGCAGCACTCGGCTATTTGAGTTTTGGTCTCAAGTCTTGGTGCCATTTTTTCAGTTTTACAACAATGGAAACTCATTTATTGGTCCACGTATAGCCAGCTGTACATTGTGTGTTTGGTTTCATTGTCATTTTATTAGTATTAGATTAAAAGGTAACTTCAAAAGAAGGTGGAATGTGCACAGCATTTGGTACCACTTGAGGGAGCTCTTTCATTAAAACCTGTCAAAAACAGGGCATTGCTATGGTGCCTTGCTTTTGTTTGTGTTAATGAGAAATTATAAACCGAACTTTTAAGCAGTATAATGTAGGAAATACTATACACTATATTAAAAAATGTGGAAGTGTTGCAGCGCTTAGATAATTGACTGCAAAGGCCAGGGAGAAGTTGGATAACTGGTTATAAAGGCCAGGAGAAGTTTTAAAGGAATTAATTAATCCAGTTAAACTCAGTGGCAATAAGTGCAGGCATCAGAAACCACCACAACTACTTAATACCTGAGATGACTGACACCAAAAACCCTAAAAGAGAAAACAAATCTCAGAATTAAAAATAGGCAGCGTTCATCACCTCAGTTTTGCAGCAGTACCAGGGATGGCACTGGCTGAGGGAGCTGGGCCTGTTCAGCCTGGAGAAGAGGAGGCTGAGGGGGGACCTGAGCAGTGTCTAGAGATACCTCAAGGGAGGCAGTGAGGAGGAGGGGGCGGCCTCTTTTCAGTGGTGGACAGCGACAGGACTAGAGGAACTGGCCACAGGCTGAGGCACCAAAAGTTCCACAGGAACTTAAGGAAACATTTCTTAACAGTGAGGGTGCCAGAGCCCTGGAACAGGCTGCCCGGAGAGGTTGTGGAGTCTCCTTCTGTGGAGATCTTTACAACCCACTTGGATGCAGCCCTGTGCCACGTGCTCTGGGTGACCCTGCGTGAGCAGGGGGGTTGGACTAGATGACCTCTGAGGTCCCTTCCAACCTTAAGCATTCTGTGRGTCTATGATTCTATGAATGGTAGAAAGGGGTGGGAAAAGGCACGGATTTTCCAGCAGGATGTGAAAGCCTCGTGCCTTTGCCTGCTTGCCTCTCCAAGGATAGATCCCCCCCAGCCATAGCATAGAGGTGTCCACYCAACCTGGCCAAAACGTAAGCACAAACAGAAAGGATTCTCTTTACGCTCCTTCCTAACCGATCAGTTTACGGCCAGCAGAGCCAGTGTCCACTGCATGACCAGCCCTGGCACATAACGTGCTGGCACATAATGTGCACATAAAACCGGGGGAAAAGGAAAGAGACACTCTAGAGATGACGATGGCAGCAGCAAAGCGGAGGCCARGCACAGGCCGCGGTGTCAGGGTGGGTGCTTCCTGTGCCAACACACGGATGTGCTCCATGGTGACGCAGCCACCGGCAACGCACCCCAGGGCACGAGGAGTGAGGGGGCCTGCGAGCTCCCCAGTGAGCAAGCGGCGGAGTCCTGAACTCACCACAGCAGCCGTCCCGAAGTGGGGCTCATAAAACGTGACGGCACCTGTCCCTTGGAATAAGAAAAACATACTCTGCAACTCAGAAGGTTACGTCCGCCCTACTTTTGTTAAAAACGTCTTCGTGCTGCATTAGGGTTTCACTGCYTTGGTGGAGTAGCAGAGCAAACAGCACACTGATCTGTAGGGCCCTTTTGCAGGATCCTTGTTTCTCTTTCCCACTTGCTCACCCAGCTCACGCTGGCCCCACCAGACCATAGAGAGCTGGCACGGAGCAGCACTTTGGCATCAGGGTCACACACCGGTGGTCACAGCTTGGCTTTAGCACAGTTCAAAGAAAGGCATTAAAATGGGATTGCAGCCCTCAGGGGTCGTGGAAATCCCAAGGGTACCATCCACGCAGCTGCTCCGTGTCAGCAAGAGAAGAATGTGGCTTTCAATGTGCCCAGCAGCTCTCCTACTAAGCAGCCTGGAAGACAGGTGGTGGGTTAGTACTGCAGTTGCTGTGACTTGAAGGAATCTCCTCCAGGTTTTTCATCTAGTGGCTCTGCTCAGAGTCCCCAAAGATTATTGAAAATGAAGTCCCAACAGACCCAACAGAGTTAAACA
>NW_020455470.1:92250-123416 GCF_003342845.1 Nothoprocta perdicaria | reverse complement strand
CGGGCCCGCAGCTCCGGCCCGCCGCCCCGCTCGGGACGGGGGCAGCGCGGCGGGAGGCTGCCGCTCCGGGCCGCTAGCGGCCACAGAGCCGCCTCAGCAGCTCGGCGGGGCGGGCGGGTTGTCCGTCTCTATTGATTAACTTAATTTCCCCCCTTCCTGGGTGGTCTGCGTGTCGCGGCGAGCTCTGGCCTGGCCTTAGCTTCATGTCCGTGCCCCAGGGCGAAGGGAGAAGCCGCGGGAGGAGCCCCGGCCTGGGGCAGTACTGAGGGTGACCCGCTGGAGCCAGGAGAGCGGCCCGGCTGCCTGGCCAAAACCCCCTGGGACGTGGAGGTTTCGAGGTGCTGCCCGTCCCCCAAGGCAGGGTTATAACGGGCAGCCCTTGGGAAGGCGTGGGAGGAAAACTCGTGTTTGCTGGCGCCTCTATGCCAGCACTGTGCGCCGGTCAAAATAGCCGTGAGCTCGGTGGGTTTCTCTTGGGCAGTTAGAGGGTGTCTGCGGTTCCTGAGGCGCAGCAAGTGCCCGACTGGGATGAGAGGGGTGAGCGTGCCCCAGCGGTGGGGACAGGCTTCCTCCTGGGAATCATCCTGGTGCTCCCTGCGCTAGCAGGGACTGGAGGGAAGGTCTGATGTGCTCTCTCAAGACCCATGTGCTGAAATGCTTAGTTATTGTGATGTTATACCTCTTCTTCCTATGGAAACTGCACGAGGAAAATGTTCGTGTCTTCCTAGATTTCCRACAAAACTCTTCTATCTTGGTCAAAAAGACTTTGTCGCATCTGAATGGTGTTGTTTTAGTGGGCATTTACATAAAGTTCGGTTATGGTCATGGCTCTCTTGCCTAATCGCTTTAGCTCCTTTCCGCGTGTGGTTCTTCCTTCTCCCATCCTGGATTTCTTTACTTCTGATTTCTTTCTCTTAGCTTTTTCAGTCGGGTCCTGCCGCCACCTGTACAGCCACACTGAATAGGAAGGAGTATCGTTATCGTCCCTCAGTGAGGGCAGCGAATACAAGGAYAGAAGAAGGAAACTCTGTCCTTCTTGCGAGGAGATGTAGCTTTGATGGGGAGGCACTGGAGAGGCTCCCTGGTGGCCCAGGTGCCCCTGTTACCTGGCTGCTCTTGCAGGGTGATGTGATTTGGGGCATCTCGCACATGTAAGAGCAGAACGACTGAAGTGCCCCCCTGTCCAGGGTCTCCTTACAGTACTAAGCCCCTAGGTGGGGAGGCAATATGATTCTTGGTGCTTAAAAAATGGGGTAGTGTCCATACTTAGGGCTGTCTGGTAAAGGTGGGAAGAGAGGAATGGGACTGATGTTTTTGTGCTGGCGACTGTGGTGCATTTAAAGCCAAGAGGGTTAGTTAAGAGGGTGGTAGTAATAGCTATTGGCAGAACTGGCACGAGTAATTATATTTTTGCAAAATTTTCTGTGTTTTGTGGTGCTCCAAAGGAAGGTGGGAGGTGACTTTTTTTTAAGAAGGACAAACACAGGAAGCTGATGCCAAGACAACATGTAATCATGAAAGTCTCATTTCCCTCTTCCAGAAGTACTGGTGCCAGTGTTTTGAATAAATTGGACCTTAAATAAGTACATTCCTTCTTTCCCCACACTCCCACCAAGAATCTTCTGTGTTTTCAGGTTAACTCTGGCGGTTCAGGTGTTCACTGCAGACAGTTCTGTACTCATCTGTAACCTTTTGCCCCTGAATCTGGTGTACTTCAAAACTATTTCTCTCTTCCTGTTTTTCCCCTTGGTTTGCAATCTGACCATTGTCTGGCCAAATAAAGTACAAGGATCTATTGAGGAAGCTGCTTTTTTTAGTAAAACTGAAGGCTTGACAGGAAGGGGACTGACTCAAGACAAGAGCTTGCAGGTGATGTGCCTGTGGTGTTTTCCCCCTTTCCCCCYTGCAGAGCAAGATCTCTTGGAAGACAAATTTTGCCATCAGATGCATGTGCAGGGGCTTTGGGGACTTTAGGATTTCCCAAAGATTTAGAGGCAATTGTAATTATATAATTAGAGTTTTGGTGAAGAGAATGTTTATGGTGGTAATGATGAGGCGTTTGCTTGGCTATTTCACTCCTCAGTGTTTGCAGTAGGGGGAAAAAGCAGGAAGTGTGATCCATCATAAAGGGCTGATGCATTTATGYTTGTTACCCCCTACCCTTGCTTTGCATTTTTAATGGAAGGAAAGAAAAAAACAAAACTTTACTCTGAAGAAGGCTATGTTGATCTATTCTTAACTAGTGTAAAGAATAAATGAGTTTCTTCATTAATAATTTCCTATCCTTTTTTTTGTCCATCTAGACAACAATGGCGGGTGAAGACTTTGTAAGAAAACGTCAGCCTGGCTCCACTATGACCTGCAGGACCTCTGAGAATGAAGAAATGCAGAGGAGACCTGAGGGTGAGAGGTCGCTCCCAAGTGCAAGCAACGGTGAGATTTTAATTATTGTTTTTATTTTTTGTTTGGGATTAGTTCCGTCTCTGCCACAGGATCTCCTCTAGGGTGTGCTTCCCAGCTCCAAGGTATGGCCTCTTCATGCTTGGATTTCAGTTATTTTGTTCTTAGACTGGTTTCCATGGGAGACCTCCACGGGGACCAGCTCCATTTCTTCAGCAGATTCRGGTTAACCTGGTCGACCTTGGCTGCCAGACAAGGTGTAATACAAGAACAAACAATTGCATGTGTATTAATTTGTATTATGGCCACATCAGTGGTAATATGACTTGAGCTGGTTTTTGTGGGTTTGCTGCCATGTACTTTCTGTCCATTGACTTGTAGGGAAATTGTATGGGTGTCTAGGTTTTGCCTGTGGACTCTGGGCACTGTTAGTCTTGGACTTGAGTTATGCTATACATTTTAGGAACAGTTATATTTTTTTAACAGAATTTTTGGAGGGAAAACTATCGCAAAAAACACTTGACGTGACTGAAACCTTAAAATCTCATTCTACAGTGTTTATGCTAGTCAAATGTGACTGTTCCGATAATGCTCTTTTTAGAAGTTTTCAAGTGTTAGGGTTCAAGGAGTTAGTCTCTATTGGAAAACAAAATATAATGGGATTAGAGGCAGGCTTCTCTTTCATCATCTATGGAAACACCTTAATTTACACATGGATTTGAGCTCTTGCTGGCTTGTGGATGAAGAATAAGTATAGCTATGGTAATTACCACTTGACAGATGAGTGTTCCCCTTCTTGATAAGCCCTTTTGTTTTTAATCCTTCTGAAATGCAACAATGTCATTGCAGGTAGATAGTTTGGGTTCAGAGCAAGTAAATGTCCTGGAGCAGCTCTTGAGTGTATGCTGAGCTTTCCTCCACAGACGTATTCCTGCTGGGTTTTGCTGCAATATTACCACTCTCGATGCTTATTTGGTATAGTGAATTCCTTACAGGTGTGTTAGAGCCACAATCTGTCAGTTGTATCTGTTTGGGCAGACCCATGCACTTTTGTGAAGTGCTAGCAAGTTACCGTGTCCCTCTTTTTGATTCCGTCTTTCCAAAGCTTAAGTTGGCCAAGGAATTTGCAGCACTGTGAGCAGGCTGGAGTTGGGGCTAAAACATCTAAAAATGAGTACTTGGATATCATTCTAGACTGACACATCTGAGCTTGTCTGTAGCTAAGTGCAAAGTCCAAATGCAGTCCAAAGTGCAGTAAGGGACACCAAGGAAAGCTGATGGAAATCCTGTTCTGGTGAGACTTGGAGTCTCTGCCTCTCAGAGTYGCTGTCAGCTGAGCAGAAAGGTCACGAAGACTTCTTAACAGTGTTCCTGGTTTCTGCAGATGCTTCGCTCAGCACAGGGATAGGAGCAGTACAAATGTCACAGTGCTCGCAGGTGTGAATGCTGCAGGAGGCACGAGTCAGCCTCTAATGCCTGACCATATCAYAGGACATGAGGAAGATGCATCCCTTTGGCTAGAAACTTCTCTGTGCAGTTGGGCTAGGTCAGCAACTCAAATGTGAATGAAGGCTTCCAAAGTTGATGTCTAGAATATGTGGTCTCTTCATGTTGTACAATATTTTTTTTACTGAGTTTACACCAACTGAGCTGAAAGAAAAGCTCAGTGGAAGAATTTCTCAGGGAGATGGTTTCCTTTGTGCTAGCCATTTACTTGGGAATAGCTTTTCATCAGGCCTTAGTCTTTGTATATGGCTTATATTGCCAGATATACCAAAACATCTTATTTACACCATGGCATCTTAATAGTAAATGCCATGCAGAATTTTAAACAAGACATGTTCAGTGTGGTCAAGAGATTCCAGCCTGATTAGAGAGGAATCCTGCAGAAAAGGATCCTTTCCTGCAGAAAAGCTAAACCACTAATGTGATATACCACCTGATATGTGGTATCTTCTCTGATTAAGGTCAGAATCTGCTTTTAAATTTGAGTTTGTGTAAGCAGACAAGTGGTTTATTTCCCAGAGTATGTGAATTTCTTAGAGACCTATAGGCCAGTTATCCCTTTTCTGTTAAAAATAAAATGTATTGGCTGACTTGAACCTGTTTAGAAGCATAATTTGGAGGTGTAATTAGATCTGTGCATTGGCTTTGGAAGAAGGTTCCTGGTTCTTACACTTCTATAGCATGTGTGGGGTTTTTGTTTGTGTGGGTTTTGTTGTTTGTTTTTCCTGCTCCATCAGCATTGATGGAAATGGTTTCATTGCTTGCCAAATTCTCTGACTGAACAGTTTGTATTCAGGTTCTTCCCCGTTTATATTAAGGTGGAAGTGTTCATAGCTTTGAGATTGCCAGAAGGATTTTTCTGTCTTTGTGTTTGTGTTGTGCTGATTTAGCTTGTATTTTACTTCCACAAAGTAGCTGAAAGTAGCTACTGGCTGCTTACTGGCTACTGGCTGAAAGCAGCCTTTTTTTCTTGTTGTATTGCCTCCAGTGTTATATTTATAACTAATTTTGTRTTGGCATAGAGTCAACAAGTGATCKAGGCAGAGATCATCCCTTGCTGAGAGTCAGGGTTCCTTAATAAGAATAGTCCTAAAATATGTAAATGAATCTAAAACTGTTCTGCTTAATGAGGTATTGATCATAATACCTTATTGGTGAGAGAAGCTGAGATGGTTGCAGTAGGAACTAATGAGAGAGATTTTTATAAGATTGTCGAAGACATAGCTCTTCCATATGCAACTGAGCTCCTACAGAAACCTGAGATTAGACCTTTCAAAATAGCAAACTTCCGTCTGTGGAATCTGCCCATCTTTCCCTAGAAATCAGGAAAGATTGCAAGTCTGGTGGCTGGTCTGCTAATGAGCTTTATGGCCTATCTTTGTTAGGCTAAGTCTGTTTAGTAAAGCTTGTCTTGAAAAGGAGTTGTTATCCTCTAAGGAAGAGGTTGCTGTGGGTTGTTCTTGGCGCAAAAGTTCATGARGTGGCATGAATAGTGTGTGCCTACTAAGGGATGTAGGAGGAAGGAGCTCTGGAGCAGGGATCAATCCAGAAAGCTGCTTTACCGTAGGTGTCTGACTTGCAGCAACAAGCGAGTTGTACAAGCTACTTTTTATGGATTAATTAATTTAGGATTAAGCTCTGTGAATTGAGTTTCTCGGATGTATTTCAGGGACATGGATCAAACAGTTGTCACTTTTAATCTTAAGTGGATTCTGGCAATAAAACAAACCCTAGGGACATGCTGGCTCTCCACAGATTAGAGAAAGCTGTTCCCTTTTGCTAGGGCAGAGTCGGTTTGGTTTCTGTGTTCCTGGGGGCATGACCCCTGGACCAAGTCCCTCGCCAGGTTGCGGTGCAGTCGCGTAGATCGTGTGCTCTTTAGGCAGATCTGCTGAGCAGTGGAGTCAATTCAGTCATAACTTGCCTCTATCTGCTGGGTGGCCCAGTAAGTGAGCATAACTCAAAATAAGGTTTGCTAGCATCCAATTATTATGTGTTGTATTGCAGTGGACTGCAAAGCTTCCCTTTTTGCAGTAGACTAGATGTCTTTAATATAGCTGTCCTTCAGATAACGTTCCCAGTGGCTAGAGGAGCCTTAGAATCCAGGTATCAGACAGTAACAGGAAGTCCCTCTGTCAGTATTGCTGTAACCTCATAATGATAACTTGCCCAGTCAAGAAAGATTAAGGATAATATTTTTAATATTTTTAAACTCCTCCAGGATAGAGCAATACTGAGTATAAAAGCATTAGCCTATAGCTAGGACTTTGCAATGAGATTCTGAAATGAAAATCTTTAACATTGGGGAAGTGATTCTGGACTGAGAGTGTGGTTTGTTTGTTTTTCTTGTTTGTTTTGTTTTTTGTTAGACACAATCTTGTCTGGTGTGGATACCTGTCCAATCCACTCCAGGTACATGTGGCTATAAACTGTAGTTTTATTCATATGACTTGGCTTTTCTGCAGAGAGGCATTCTATTGTGAATGCTCTGCAGTGATTTGGACAGCACAGCGGTTTCCCACCTCATCCTAGCTGCTCCTTAACAAATGTCCCAGCCCAGCTGTTGTTGGGCAGGGAATGTTTCAGAGTGCTGGACTGCAGGCTGTTGCTGTGGTTGCTGAACTCATTACAAGGTGAAACCATGATATTGCATAAAAGCCCTGCCTTTATTCAAATGACTTAGTCCTGTTGGTGCCCTTGGCTGTAGTTTCAGGCTTAGTGGTTAAGCAAAATTTCTGACTGCTTTCTAATACGGTTTGTATTGTAGAGCCCCTTAAACTATCCAGCCCTCTATTGAATGGAAACTTTTTGCTGGATCCCAAGCTGCAGCACTAACTCTCATTCTATAGTCACCCCAATGTCACTTGTCCATAGCATATACAGTAGTAAGTTGAAAAATGGAAATTTGACTCTCTGGAAAAGTTTGTGTGAAATGATTTGAGAAATGTAGTTTCACAAAAGTTTACCAATTAGAACTTTGCTCAGTTTTCAGGTGATCTCTTTTTAGCCTGGTTTTCTAAGGCAACAAAACTTACTTGATTACTCCTTTGTTCTTTTGACATTTGAGCTCTCTGGAATTTGGGGGGGGGGAGGTGTGTGTGCAGAGGTGTCAAAGATCTTGGGAGAATCTGTTCCAGCAAACCTAAGATAAGTGATCACTGAAAGTTCCTACCAATACCCCTTCTGATGGGAAGGGAGCACAACTCCTTTCAGTTTGCAGCTTCCAGAACTCTGTGCAGCAGGGCTCTTTCAAAGCAAATGCTACTTTAGTCTCCTGGGGAATTTGCTACTTTTTCATAATAACCTTCACTTGAGATTTTCTTAGGAGCTTTTAATTAATTCCTGCACTCTTAAGACACATGTCATGTTGCTTTAAATGCCGGGTTGTGCTTACTTGTCCTGTGCAACCCAGAATCCAACTCTTGTAATGATGCTGCGGTCCCTAAATGCTACAGAGGAAGTCAGCTTTCATTTTCAGTGTTAAAGGAGAACAGATTCAAATTTCTATTAACGCACAATTCCTTTTGAACAAAACCATGTGATGATTCCCTCTTGAACGCTCTTTGAGGTCTTTAAGTGGTGCCTTGCACAACAGAAGATGAATGACTCGGAAAGAGCCTGAATTGCAACTTCTCTGTTTCCTGTCTGGTAAGTTGGTGTGAGTTTATTGGGCAGTGCTAGGTRGCAGAATGACTTGTTTGATGGCTCTTCTTTTCAGGAGACTTTTTTTCATCCTGGACAAGAGGCAAGGAAGGTTACAAATAGTTTCACTTGCTTTGTTACATGAGTGTACTAAAGATGTTCAGATCTTGATTTAGAGCGTTTTTAAACCTTGGTGTATTTCTAACCTGTGCAGTGTGTGTGTGGGTGGAGTAACAAAGAAGGCTGTGTGCAGTTAAGCAGTTACAACATAAGTGTCAGATCTCTCTTTTGCGCAACCATTAAAGATGTACTTTGGGTCTCTGTAAAACTASGTCCATCTTTCAACCTTTTAAATCAAAGTTTTTGTTTTCTGGGAACATCTTCTGGGCAGTGGCGGTAACTGAGGCTTCACTGAGAGTTGTGGCGGGAAGTATGTTTTCCAAGTTATAGCTATTTATTTGTAATTTCGCTTAGAGAAAGTAGCACGGTTCCCAAAGTCCCATGTTTGGCACCATTGAACAGCTTCCAGCACACTTCATAGGGCCCTAAAGACTGGCAGCTGTGTAGAAGAGAAAGATGCAACTTCCTACTTTTCATTTCTTCCTTATTTTTATTTTTTGGAAGTTTTTGTGCTGCAAGTTCAGTAGCACTCTGTGCTGTTGTAACAGACAAGGRCATGATGCTTCTTGCTGCCATGTGAATGGGAGGATATTAACATCATTCTGAAGTGGGGAGCGGATGCATACAGGGCAGTTCTGCTCATGGGAAAGCTTGCTTTTGGTGAGGGGAGGAGGGAGCATTTGATTTCAGCCAAATGCACAAGCTGACTGGCAGAAAGGACTCAAACAGGCTCTTACACCCCTTTTGAATTACTTTCCACAAACTGCTTTAACTTGGYGAGTATAAGCTTAAATGCTGAGGTTATTTTCTGTTGTAGAAGCGAGACATACTTAGCAACCAGCAGTGTTAGTAATTCTTGTGCTTATTGCTGCAGTACAAGGTTGCTAAGTAATGAATTGCTACCACTAGTCCATTCTTCAGTCTACAACTTGAGTTTGTGTAGCAGTTCTTATAGACAAAAAGGCAAATGCCAAAACCTCTCTCAAGCAACTTCTCTGTGTTTTAGTTCTCATTATTGTGAAGTAAAATACCAGGTGATTTTCCAATAGGGTGCCATCACTGCAGACAAGCATGTTCTTTATACACGGGTTGTCTGAAATGGCAATTTTAATTGTATATCTTGTTCCCCTTGATGTTTATAAGGTTTTTCTATGTGTATAGGCCCTTCAGATATGTATAGTTGCTCATGCAGAAGAYGGATTGAATTTTTGAAGTTCTGAATATCAGTGAGATACTGGTAATGACAAAGTCAGATAGCGATCATGACATAACTAGATGTGATTGTTCGCTTAAGTGCTAAAGCATATTGAGGAACACAGACCAAAGTCTAGTATTTTGGTGGATGGAAAGGGTGGAAGTAATCAGGTCTCAGTACCAGCTATTATTCCAACTTGCTGTTCTGCCTATCTTCAGAGCTGCTAACTTACTCTGTTTGTGCAGATGACCACAACTTGACCACCTTGTCTATTAACAACAGAGACCTCCAGACAACTCAATCTTATGTCTAGTTCTCTGTGCAAAAGATAAAACCCTGATAAAAGATCAGTACGCTTGCATATAACCTTCTGGGGGTTGTTCTAGTTGCTGTTTCAAGGCTGAACACGTTTAGAGACCTTGAAGACTTRCAGAGTTGCTGATGGAAAATAAAGCTTTAAAGTCCAGCATGTTATCAGCTTTTCCTTGCCTTACAACACTGTGCTTCTAAAGGGGAGTCTCAAATATTTACTTAGAGTTTATGAACTTCGTGCAGCTTAGTTTTGAACTTTTTGGAATCTTAGCAGAAGCTAAAAGCATTTGAAAAGTACTGGTGGCTAAGCTAGCAGATGCTGCTGCTTGTGTTTTCAGTCATGCAGGTCATATCACTGAAAATACAACTGTTAAATATTTGCTTTCCTTCCTTAGGCCGAGTTGATGTCGACCATGTGATAACAAGGAAAATGCAGCTCATAGCAGAAGCTGAGGTAAATATGCTCTAATGGATGCTGGTGGAGAGAAGGGGGGTGATTTGCGGTGGATGATTTTTGGAGAGGCACCGGTCCTGGATCAAATTCTTCTCAGGAACATACCAAGAGTAGTGTTTGCCTTCCCCCCCCCACCCCTCCCCTCCTGCCCTTTATCCCCTCATCATTTTTCTCAGTTGCATGAAAGAGGTAATATCAAAATGCAGTTCTCTTACCTGACACCAAAAGAGTAAACTCCAAAGATAAGGGTGAACTCTTTGGCCTGTCGTAAAGTTGAACTTCCCTCGCTGCTACCTTCTGGCAATGCGATTGTCTGCTGACCCTGCACTCTGCTTCCATTGACAGCTTGTACTTTTAACATTTAAAGGACCGTGTCCTGCCATCCACTCAGTAATAGGCAACATGTAGCCTGTATGCTACAGCTTCTCTTTCTTACCCGTTGAGAAGACTTTCCTGTGCTTTTGTCGTACTCTTTCTCATGGAGCAACACCTGCGTTTTCCTTCCGCAAGGAAACAGCATGAATATGTTTTGAGTTTAAGCTGCTGTTGTCTTTGCTGAGATGAGAAGGCGTTTGTAGACCTTTCCAAACCGCCCTGGGAGAGGTGACGTTTGGCCAAGTTACATGCAGTTAGTTTACAGTGAACCACTCCCTCCGTGTTCTCTATTGTTTCTTAGCACACGGCTTCTTCGGGGCAAATTGTCCTGCACTCTTGCTTCACTTTACTGCAGAGATTTCAATGGTAAAGGTGAAGTCATCTAATGTCACAATCCTGTACACGCGTTAGAGAAGGAATGCTTGTAAGTCAGAAGGAAAACAACGGCCTGTACCCTTGAGATATTTCCCTGTATTACCCTGTCTTCCCATTGTAACAGATAGTGGGTGGTGAATTTACATCAGAAATAATTAGAGGTAATTAAAATATGATTAAAATACAATAAAATATAACTAAAGAGTGGGTGAAATACTGGAGAACTACTGGAACTTTATTTTCAGCAGTAAGCTGCAGGGATATTTGGCTTAACTTCCTCTAACTTTGGATCAATTTAGTCAGCTTCTGCTCTTTATGGCATAGCATTCTTCTCATAGTTGCCTCTGACTCTGTAATGACTGGTTTATTTTTAAAATTGAATTATGAAGCTTAGTGGATTTGTCTGATTCCTTGTCTGGAAGACTTTTAAGCCTCCTTCCAGAAGCTCTTTCAGTGCTCTCAACTGGAGCGGGGTATGACAGGATTGCTGTTGCTGTAAAAATTCTTTTGGTGTAGAAATTTGTTCCAAAAGGAGCAGGAATGTCAGTTTTTTTGAAAGGAGTGTATGTGCATGCTGTAAAYTGAGATTGTGTCAGGAAGCACTGGTTTTGTTACTGGCTATAGTACTTCAGTATTCCAACTCCTGTTTATAAAGGGGRAAAAAGCCACATCACCTCTGCAGGAGGGAAAAATTGGACTCTACCCCTGGGAAAGCAATTTTTGAGAGTAACTGGATACTAAGAGTTGCTGTTTCATTACATACTTAGGAAGATTGTTTGTTTTACATTGGCAGTTGCCAAATAGAGGAAAATGTTTTAAGTTAAATATTAATTTCCTCTTGTGCCCTCTGTTTTAAGAGATGTCTCTGTATCTGATTGCTTTGGAACATGAGAAACACATGTGATGCATATTTACTTCCAGGGAGTCTCGTACTAGATTGTGGTTTATGTTCCTGTAGGGTTAAACTTGTGACAATTGCCAAGCAACATATTACACAGTAGCGCTCTGTGAGAATGCATCTATTCTAATAAGAGATTAAAATCCCTTGTGTTGAAAGAGGTGCTCATATTACTGCCCCCCCCAGCCATGTCCACCTAAAAATCAGTGTAAGCATGTCTGGAAAATCAGTTCTATCACTGATAAGCAGTGTGAGTTGATGGGAACAAGCCTCTTTAAAAACAGTTATTGGAAGGATCTCTATGAGCCAGATCAGTGTTGCAGCTTGGAGCTAAAGGCTCCTGATTTTAGTTGTCTGAGTTTTCCTTGCTTTGCTAGGCTTTWTTCCTCTCTCTCCTTAAGAAAAACAGCAGCTCCAGCTTTCTCTAACATAATAGTGAACTATAGCACCCAGTGACAAGAGCCGTGAGCCATGTGTGGCCATTTGAGAATGCATCCCTTCTGCACTGAACCAACCGCTGCTTTCTTGCCCTCACTGAAAATGGGTTTCTCACTTCTGTTCTATCAGCCTTAAAGATGAATCTGTGCAGAAACTGGGAAAATGCCAGGCAATCCTCACTAATAGACACTTGCCTAACAGCAAAACATGCTACTGGGTCTCTAGTCATTTCTTGAAACTTAACTGTCTCCTGTGCTGAAGATGAGCTTTCTGGAAAGACTTTTGGTCTGGGAGCTCAAGGTTYGGCTTTCAGTCATGTTTCGTCACCAGGGTCAAGTACTGGGAAAACAAACATCTGAGGGTTTGACATTGAGGAACTGAATGCTCCAAAGTCCTATAAATCACTAGATCTTCTGAAGTGAAGATAAGAACAAATCTTGGGATCTTTAGGCTCTTTAAGCTAGACACAAATGATTTTTTTTCCTTCAGGGAGTTCATGCTTCCTAGTTTCCTATTCAGAACAATACTTCATGTGAGATTTGCACATAGGCATCTTATGTTGATATAAAGAATAAGAGAGTTTATACTGCAGCAAAGCATATAGCTTCTTAGAGCTTAATGTAGTCCTTCTCTACAGAAACAACTAACTTGAGAGTGGTGAAATGCCTTAAAGTGCATCTTGGGTAAACTACACTTGGAGAACTTATCCAACGCACCAAGCCTTCATGATTCCAGACTAAATAGTAGATTCTACCCACGAGATCTTTATGTAAATCTTATTAATTTTATTTCTACTGGATTTAATGCTAATGGTATGATGAATTAAGACTATGTTTTCTGGGGCTCCCTTCCTGAGCTAACTTTTTTCCCCCCCGCCCCACCTCCCCTCACCATAAAATTTATGAAATCCCTGCCACTGCAGGTGTTRGTGAAGGCCGGGATGTTTACTTTCCTCCTCTGTGTTGCATCTGATAGAGAAGATAAACATTATTCAAAGTACTCTGGCCTGGGAGGTGTGAACAGGCCAGAGTAGGAGTCTCATCTTGGCCAAGTTGGCACTAACTGTTGACAGGTCGAATGGGAGCATTTTGGGAATGCCTTGTCCTGTGCCGCTCTGGCACAGATCCCTTGTGAAAATATGCTGGAGACTTAAGCACCATATTTTGTTTCTACTCTGTCAGCAACTGAAGCCAGCTTTCATGAAGGAGGTGGACAGTCACTTCACGGAGTTTGTGAACAGCTTGGTGGCAAAATCAGCACTCCTGGATTCTTCATCTTCACTCTTTCCAGATCCTTGTTCGGAGAAGGACCTACACAAAGCCAAGTAAGTCAGTTTTAGGTTCATCCTGTAACAAGGCTATACATCCTGGGAGCTTTATTTTCTTCATTGTCTTGAATGTTTACCTGTCCTGTTTGCAGGACTTTGAGAGCCCCTCCAGAACATGGCAAAATCTTTACTGCCAGGAGATCTCTCTTGGAGTAAGTAGCTTAGCTTTATTTTCTTTTTGTGGAAAATCTAATGGCAATGCATTTGCTGGTAAAATAGTCTTTTTTTCCTTCTCTTCCAACTCCTGTGGACTAATTTATTTTTAATCTTCATTTCTTTCTAGCCCGTTTCTACTACAATTTGCAGGGCTTTCCTAATGCAAACCTTAATTACTGTCTCCTTGGTACCCCTTAGATGATAAATATTGTTTATTTGTGGCTAAACTGAGGAAGTGCTAGACACGAAGACTGTCTTCTGAACTATGCATTCACTTTTGGTCTCTTGGATTGGGATGGCACTGATATCTTCTTACCTTGCTGTGAAATGCTTGAAAAGCTAATGTGCTGGAGGTGTGATGTTCCATGCCCTGATAGCGTTTGAATCTCTCCCTTAGTGAACTCTTTGAAGTGAGTCACATCAGGACCATCTACCACATGTTCATCGCTCTTCTCATCGTCTTCATCCTCAGCACACTTTTAGTGGACTTCATTGATGAGGGAAGGTAAGATCCCTTTTGGAAAAGCAAGGGGCAGGGTGAGTGTGTGCTTCTGAAGAAGCAGCGGTCCCTGACRCTGTGCAATGGTGAAGGAAGGAGGAAAGGTTTTCCTGGGATACCCTTGCAAAAGGGAGAAGGTGACTGAAATGTTTACAACATGTGCTGAAATAGCTTTTGAGGTGAAGTGATAATTTCAAAACTGATAGCTAAGCATTTGTAAAGGCATTCATGTGTATTCCCTGAGGGGCTGTGGCCAGTGCAGTTAGGTCAAATGTTTAGTTCTCCGACTGGTGAGAGGGGTTTTTCCTGAACACAAACCACTTCAGTTCAGCCAGTGCTGCTAGCCAAACGACAGCTTTCAACTGCCTGTTTTGACTGAAGGGGAATGAKGTTTAGGAAAACACTTTAAAACATCGGCAGTCCCTTCTCTTTCTGGAAGTAGCAGTTCTGGCGAAATGTTTGTGCTTAGAGCCCTGTTTTTTTCAGGTGAAAACCCTCAAGGATATTGTTCTCTGCAGGTATACAGTTCTGAACAATACTGTGAAAGACTGCTTTCCTCACGCTTGCTTGTTACTTTAAATAGTGTTTTTTTTGCAAGCTGTATCAGCTGTATCCAAGTTGGATTACACATTTATCTTCTTGATTTATCTTATCTTCAAGACAAACTGTAGCTTTATCCACCGATTATAATCGTTCCTTTTGTCCATGTATTAAAACTGGCTCATGCAGTACTGAATATTGCATAGTGAATTGTAATTTAATAGTAATATGGGCATTAGGAAATCAGGTATTTAGCCCTATATAATCTGCTAATAGGGGTGAGTTCTTTGTGATTATGGAGGAGGAAGAAAGCTGCTCTGTTCTGCTTCCACTCGAGCTTGAGTGAGACGAGCTGCTTATACATAAAAATAAGCTCTGACTTTGGCTGGTCCTTCTTGAATTTTGATTAATGAATGAAGTATCTAGTGTCCACATCTTTGGAGTGAGCATCTGCAAGTGTCCCCAGAAGCTCTTTTGGACTGTGATTCAGCAGTGGGTTTAGTCACATGCTGCTCCTTAACAGGGATGAGCTTGAGCACAGTCTTAAAGCATATACTGGTCTTARTGTGCTTAAGCCCTGTGGAATTTGAAGATAAGCTGTGCTCACCGCACTGATGACTTGAGTCTTTTATCTTCTGTCTTCTGATGTCCTTCCTGTTGGTCGCTTAAGTCTGCAGCAGACAGCCCTCTGCTTCAGAGCTGAAACTGCCCCAGGGGCTTCTCACAGAGCTGTCAAACCACTATCGCTGGGGAAGTTAGCCTTCTGTTGCCATTAAGTTAAATAGAATTGTGTTTTAATGAAACAATGGACACTGAATATTTTCTTTTTGTGTGTGCCTTCTAGGCTGGTCCTGGGATTTGATCTTTTGGTCTTTGTTTTTGGAAAGCTTCCGGTTGTCTTCTGTACTTGGCTCTGCATGTTCTCTGCTGCGGTCGTGGTTCCATACGGCCTCTTCTCCCGATGGGCCCAGGGCTACAGCAGTTCCTCCCACCGTGTTATCCACTCCATCTTCTACGGAACGCTGTTCACACTCTTCCAGACGGTTGGGCTCGGGCTTGGATCAACCTATGTCGCTATAGCGTATGCCCTGCCTCCAGCTTCCCGGTTTATTGTAATCCTGGAACAGGTGGGTTGCTGCTTTGTGTCTTTGAAAGAGGTCTTCAGCGTATGCAAATGGGAAGGTTCCCRTTTCCGAAAGGGCGGATTTTTTTTTCATATTCATAAAATCAAGCGAGAACTCTAGATGAAGTTGAGCTCTGAGGTGACTTCTGAGAGGTCTAATGAGAGAGTAAATAGTAACCTTTACTTTGGCCCAGAAACTCCTCTTTTTACCCTATTCAAGCACTTTCTTATTTTTTTGAACACACTGCAAGGCTGAAGCATTTATTTCTGTCTTGAGGATGCTAAGCACTTAAGCTTAAGAACCCCTTGTGCCGTAGTTTAAAGGAAGCTGCAACATTCTTCYAAAAACAAAAGAAAAACATAGGTAGCAAGGGGTTCCTGTTTTCTCTCCTCTTGCCAAGAACCAGCAGTCTGCAATGTGTCCATAAGACAGATCCTCACAAAGAGCTGAGCTCACTTTCAGGATTTGAAAACATACTGGGCTACTGAAATGGATAAATTTCTGTGTTTCAATTTTAGATATATGCTGACTTGCTAATAATTTCTTGAGCTGTTTTGGTTTCCTTGCATTGGCTGTAATCCTGTAAGTGTAAATGAAATACTTGGTTTTTCTGAGTCATGACTACTACTGCATTCCCAATTTGCACTGCTCTGATTCATGTCAGTTAAATAGACTTGTGGCCAGAGGAATCAGCCTTTTGTTTTGGAAGGGGTAAATTGGCAAGACACCAGCATGGCAAATGGGTTGTTCTGAAATGCAGTCTCTATCTCGATTGTACAGGTCCGCCTTGTTATGAAGGCTCATTCCTTCGTCCGAGAGAACGTTCCGAAGGTCCTGTCGTCTGTGAAGGAGAAGGCGGGTGAGTAACTTGCTGCGCTGCTTCTGACAGCTGCGTGCAAAGGGCTCCTGCATCCCCTCCTCTGCTCTGAGCTAGCCACGTGAACAGGAGACAAGTGATGTTTGGGTAGGTGACTTGACTGGGGAGCTGAGGAGGCTCCAGGCCAGAACTTTGCATGATGATTTTCAGCCCAAATCTTTTGATCCAGTATTTATACAATTTGGCCTTAGACAATTCTGTTTGGGGACTAAGCTATTGATCTTAGATCTTGCTTCARCAGGACTTGCCTTTGCTTGCTCTTGTCTGCAGAAAAGGCAGAGGCTGCCTTCCTGCCACCTACTTCAGTACCCTAGTTGAAATGCCAACAGTTCTTGAACCATAGACTCTTTCAGCAAGGCATGTCAGAGCGGAGCATGAACCCCCACGTTGATATGGAAAAGACCTTTAAGATCATAGAGTCCAACTGGCCATCTTTCCTAGGTGGGGAGAAAATATGTCAAGGTGTTAGCTTACTGCTGTTAACTTTTAAACCGTTTCTTGGGACTAATTCTCCTAGGTAAGCTTAACTTGCTCAATTTTCTCTGCATATCTCACGCATCTCATTCCAGACTGACTTTTTTGAAGTGAAATGGGTAGTAGGTTATAAAAGAGGATTGCAGCGACTGACCCTTCAGTGCACAGTTTGAGTATTGCATTTTTCCCCTTTCTTCCAGGCCCTGTACCTGTGCCCCGAATTACTCAGTACCTGTACTTTCTCTTTGCTCCCACCCTCATCTATAGAGACAGCTATCCCAGGTAATATGAGCAACATCAATAATACATTAAAGCAAACTATAAAACTRAAGCTAGCATTAAGCATCCCTGGATGTGATCTATTCCATTTATGAGTTGCAGCTTTCGGGTAGATCTGGTTGAGTCCTTACCTTGGCAAGGATGAGACAAGTGTCTCTGTAGAACTCAGTCATACAAACTCCCTCTACCACTAGGAATATTCTGACTCTCCAGTTGTGGCTTTTCCTCCCTGGGAAGTGCACCTGTATGAGCTCTCTACTGCGTTGCTGGAGCAGTGCAGGCAGCTTGTAGAGGGGTTGCACTTGAGTTTCAGGTGACGCTGGTAAGCAGCCTGTCTTATGAGTTTGAGGAGGTAGGCTGACTCATCTAAAACCAGGTGCTCCTGGACAGTTTTGTTGCGCTTTGACAGTGTGAAGTCAGCGATCCTGTGCAACTGCTGGGTGGATAACCACCTCCTACGTAATTGCAAATGCTGCTCTCAAGATACCTTCCAGTTTATGGGATTGTCCAAGTTGTGTTGCTCTAGTTGRAAGGAAGGAACGAGTGATTTGGGCAGTTGTCTTGTAAGATGTTAACAGATTAAGAACCTSTGAATTCCTAAAATGGTTTCTTTAGGGTACAGGGTTTTAAAATTGGTAACTAAAGGGAGGCTTTTGCTGCTCTGAGATTGTTTAGATGTGACATTGTGCATTTTTATTCCTAGGAATCCCACAATAAGATGGGGGTATGTAGCTACCAAGTTTGCACAGGTGAGTAATGCAGTTGACTAATGCATTTTAAGAAATCATCCAAACTGTTGCTAAATGGTTATGCCTTTAGCACTGAACTGCTTTTTACTTGGTCTGGGGCTTATTAGAGAAGAATACCTTTTAGTTATTAAAAACAGAGAGGATCATCTTGAGTCTAAAAAAACACGTGTTTAACTGAGCCTTTCCAGTAACTTTAAGTCAGTGCCATTCCATACAAACTACAACTGCATTTTGGGAAACGAGAGGGAGCAGTGTCCATGCCGACTGACCACCTGACTGCTGACTGACCACCGTTGCACTGCATTTTCACTTTTTCCAGATGTTAAGACCAATTATGAAATGAAGATTTTGGTAATTATTGAGCTCAAGTCTGACCAGATCTTTACTTCAGGGTCAAAAGAGCCTGTCTGGACATGAGCTTCAATGGCTTCTTGCAGATGTACTTCCACATAATGACTTTGTTTGAATTTTGAGGAGGTGGTCACAGCCTTCATTTTTGCATGATACATATGTATTTAAAAACAAATTACCCAAAGCATGAAAAGACTTTTTGCCATTTGCAGTCAGATCGCTTTAAAGCAGTGACTTGTACTTTGAGCTCTGCTTCTGGAGGCTGAGTTCATGAGCCAGGTAAGCTGTGAGGTGGCTTGACCTGTAAATATGATTTAATACTAAACTGAACCACACTTATTTTTCAATCACTTTTGTTTCAGACCTAGCTCACAATGTACCTTCCACACTTACACTGGCAAATCTTTTGCATCATAACTTACGTGAATAGCACCCAAAGTAGTGTGTAGTTTACACTGCTTTTTAGCTGTCAAAGTGCTGTAGAGGTGATTATGGCTTACTTTGTCGGAACCCTTAGGAAGCTTGATAGGTAGCAATGTAAAATAAGATACTTGTGCTGGCAGCTGCTGCCCTTCTCCTGGAGTTGTAGTGTGTGTGTTAATTGTGTGTTTCTCTTGTGGAGCTAAGTTGTTTTCTTCCAGGTKCTTGGTTCACTTTTCTATGCCTACTACATCTTTGTGAGACTCTGCATTCCTCAGTTCCGCAACAGCAGTCAAGAAACGTTTAATCTTCGAGGCCTGGTTCTCTGCATCTTCAATTCTATTCTGCCAGGTAAGGGTCACTCTGCAATTGCAGAAGGAAGGGGAGAGGAGTGTTTTGTATTAGACACATAAGACAACAGCACTTTGTGCCCTGCAGAAGCAGAAGGGGAATCCTTTTGAGGGAAGTAGTAGGCTGAGCTTAGCAGTTTTGTGGGGAGGCTTTGGTGTTGTGGTGATAAACTTTAGAAGGAACAGCACAAAATGACAAGTTGGGTTTGAAATTAAGCCTTTCAGAGGCAATTTCTAGGCTCTGTGGCAGCCTTGCAATTGCTTCTTGGTGTAAGAGGGACTCAGTGTGGTCAAAAATTCAAATACATTGGCTTTTTTGCATCAGTAGCATAAAGTTCCCATTTTAGTGTGTCTAAGACTAGTCTTGACTGTTACATATTCCTGATTATACCTGAGCAAAAAAAAAAAGAGTAATCATTATGACACTGCATGTTTCCAGGTGTCCTGATCCTTTTCCTGGTTTTCTTTGCATTCCTTCACTGTTGGCTTAATGCATTTGCTGAGATGCTGCGCTTTGCAGATAGGATGTTCTATAAGGTAAGATGCACAAGCTACAGACTGTCATTAGAGACAGCTTTTCATTCTCTCAATAGGTGAAGTTTTATAAAGCTTCTAGAATTCTTTTCTCAAATGGAAAGAGAAGGAAACTGGRTGATTTAAATAAATGGAGCATCCACAGTCTTTGCTTGTTTTGTTGTCTTTGGGTTTAAATTTGTTGCTACCCTGCTCTACCCTGTAGAAGAGGACAGACCTATTTAGTCTGATTTTTWAAWTTTTTTTTTCCCTACAGTAATATAACCTGTTCATGAACAGAAGCAGACACCAGACCTTAACATATGTTTAGTACTCTTTTGGCATATCAGCCAGTGCATTCTGAGATGCAATGTTTTGCACTTAAAACTATATTTAGTTCTGAGTAATGGTACACACTRTTTTATGGTGCCATTTCTGTTGGTGTTACTTGAATCAATGTATCGCTGAAAGAAGATAAAAACAGGAGTTATGCTTGTTTAGATTGGTTCTTTTAAATGCTTTCAGGACTGGTGGAACTCCACTTCCTATGCAAACTACTATCGAACCTGGAATGTAGTGGTACATGACTGGCTCTACTACTATGCTTACAGAGACTTCCTTTGGGTGAGTAGCAAGCAAGTCTTTTCCGTAAACCTCTTCCATAAACRGCAAGGCATTTTTCCTTCCTCTTCTTCTCCCCTGGTCCCCCCCCCAAAAGAAGCTTGTCTGAAAAAGTGTTGGGAGGGATAGAGAATTTGCAAGCAGAGGAATTAAAATGAATAACTTGTAGCTGTTGTTTTCTGTGTCTTGCAGTGGTTGTGAGCTGGTGGTGTTCTGCAGTGACTTACACCTAACAAAGCGCAGATCTAACTTGCCTTTTTTTAATCTTTCTGATTCAAGGTGGTGGGGGAAGTGATACTGTCACAGATTGTTTCTAGAAACCTGTTTGGTACTAAGAAATATCTAACAGTATCTYTTGTTTGAGCAGCAGGAAAAAGCAGTTTCTTTAGTGGTGTTAAAAACTTGCAGCTTCTCRTCTCAAGCTTCACCAGCAAGCTTCRCTAGCTGGATAAGTTTAGACAGTGGCAAGTGAATAAGGACTTGTATGTCTGAAATATTTTCTGGTCTCAAGCTGCTACTATGTAGTATCCTATAAGCCTTACCTTCCAGCATATGATATTCCAGGTTAAGCAAAGGTTACATAAACATTTAATTATTGAGCAATACAGTACACTTGCCAAAAAAAAGAGCGTTGCTGTCTGTAAAGTCCATAGCTGATTCAACTTTGCTCATGTGAGTAGCTCTCTTGGAGCATCTGTTGTTCAGAATCAAGTCCTGTGTGTGTGTGTGTGTGTGTGTGTGTAAAATGGAGATCTGGAACCCCCTCTACTTGGCACAAGTCTTACCTCCTTTTCTGTCTTTTGATAAACTCTGATAGATACCTCATGAGTGGAGCCGAGGTGAGTATAAATGCAGCAAAGCAGAAAGATGCATGAAGATGAATGCTTAAAATCTACCACGGGCTGAAAGCACACAATGCTTCAGGTGTTTYGGTTGGAGCAAATCCTTTTTAGCTCAGGCAAATGACTCTGAAACGAACAGGCTGAAAACACAGTGGCAYAGCTTATCCATCGTTGTAATCTCTCTTTCAGTTTTTTGGTAAGAAGTTCAAAGCAGCAGCTATGTTGTCAGTCTTCACTGTCTCAGCTGCCGTGCATGAGTATGTCCTGATTATCTGCTTCGGCTTCTTCTATCCAGTTCTCTTCTGCCTCTTCATGTGCTTTGGAAGTAAGTTCCTGAGAGAGCATGTGAGTGTTGTAGATTTGGGGAGCTGGTGATGAGCATGGTTCTCAGATAAGTTTTGCCCTTTTGATAGCATGTAAGAGACTACTGGTCCCATTAACAACCTGCTCTTGAATCACAGCACTGTTCCTTATCCAGGAGCCCACAGCTGTGGGCCTGGACCTTCCAGATGGATTTGTGCAGCTAATTAGCTCAGCACCTACAGACTGGGTTTGCAAACTTGGGTCTTGGGGACAAGCAAGGCATCAATGGTGAGCAGGAGAAGGCTATATATGATATACTGATRTACGTTTGTTAATAGTACTAATTCTTCTTTGCAAAGCCTTAAACTGATACATGTCAGCAGACTGGAAGTGGTCTTCCTCAAAGCTGCAGCAAGAGACAAATTATTACTTAACTCTTATATCAAGGAGAAGGGCCTGTTTTTTACAAGTTAGGACTTTGGATGTTTTCTTTTGGGTTCTGAAATAGGAAGAATTAGGCTGGAGCCCTAGGGCATCTCTGTCAGCATGTTTTGGTCCCCTGCCTAGCATAAGCAATACTGATCCCAAGCAAGAGCTGTGCCAGCTTCTTTGGCAGGCTGGGTTTTCGTAGCATTAGATCAACTCATAGGTTTTGCTATAACGCTAGGTATAGATGGGTTTGTGTGTGTGCTGCAGTGACTGGAACAGCCGTGGGTTGCTCAGGGCAGAGATATAATGGGGAGGAAAGGGGATATGCAGTAGAGCCAGTGAAACTTTGACTCCTTAATCTTGACGTTTTCTTATGAATATTGCCTTTCATTTCACCTTTTTCCAGTGGTCTTCAACTTCATCCTTAATGATAGGCGGAAAGGGCCTATCTGGAATGTGATTATGTGGACGTCCCTTTTCCTGGGCCAAGGTGTCATCATTTGCCTCTACAGCCAGGAGTGGTATGCCCGCCAGTACTGCCCTCTGGAAAATGTGAGTGACCAGCCTTCCTCATGCAATAACTGACCGTGCACGTAGCTTGTTCCTCCTTGCCACGGGAACAGGGCAGGAGTTAAATGGCATGAGCCTTTCTGACAATATACAGGATCAGTTCATTAAATGCATTCACTGCAGGAGCTGTAGAGACTCTAGGAAGGCTTTGTCTAATAGAATTGCTTTCACTAGTGCTCTTTCTGTGCCTAGTGCCATATTGTACTTGAAACTTTTTTTCCCACATCATCTGGGAGGGCATAAGTTACTGCTTGAGAGCACATTAGGCCATTCAGGCTGTGTGAATGGAGCAGTAGCATTTGGTCAACAAGGTCAGGAGAAACTCTTCTAAGGTGCCCACAAAAACTGAACCTAAAAACAGAGCCCTTGCYAGTCTCTGGTGTGGATGGCAGTGAGTTGGTTGCTTAAAAAGCAGAAAAAGTAAGGGTCCAGCTCTAAAATCAAGTGGACAAAATATAACTCACTTCTGATATCCAGTTTCCTATTAAAAAAACAATAATAAAAAAAATTCTGCTATGCCGGTTGACCTCAGTCTTGCCCTAGAGTGTTTCCTGGAAAACTAAACTTGGTTTTGAGTTTGCCTTGCTTTGAGTTCACAGTTGTGAAAGGGACCGCTTCCTGACACCACGTGCTACAGGACACAGCGTTCGACTGGTGTCGCAGCTGGGCTGAGAGGGAGGATGGGTGAACAACCTGTTATGACTGTAGCCACTTCCATATCTCTGAGTGGAGGCAGAGCTGGGCTGCAGGGTGCGAATGTCTCRTCTCCCCTGCCGGGGGACCGAACAGATTTTCTTCAGCTGCTGCTGTTTGCCTAGGACTGACACATTACCTGTCCCTATTTTCCAGCCCACATTCCTGGACTACTTAAAGCCGCGCTCGTGGTCGTGTCATGTACAGATGTAAAAGCAGATACCTCTGGCTGCATCACCACAGAAGATCAGACTTGTCCTCCAACCGTTTGGACCACTTAACCAGCTCGCTACGGACTTTCACAAAGGAAGTTATGCCTCCTGGCTTTTGGGGAGAAACTGTAATATTTTCTTTTGTCTGTTTTTTGTAACTTTACTGAGGTGACCCAGGTGAACTGGATTGTGAGAGGCTTCACAGGCAGCATTTGGTGCACACTGTCCCACCTTGAGCCATTTTGACACCAGTAAAAACAGAGCTGAAGGTGGAGTCTACTGGAATCTTGCTCATCCACGAGTCCTCCGAATTGCTGCTCCTTCTGGACAATAGATCAGACTTGTTAGTAGCTCCCTATTGGCCTCTGCCCATCTCCCATCCCTTTGCAGTTACTKTCCCTTTTGGTAATGGGATGTGTCTGCAAAACTCAAGTTCTTTGTGACSCTACTTGTTGCTGCAGCACTGACAAGTGGCAGAGCAACAGGTTATTTGCGTCTTTGCTATGAAACTAGCCAAAGTATTCCTGGAGAGCTTTGAGAAATGCACTCTACTTTTGCCAGCTGTTCGGAGATTTAAAATGGATAGAGGAAGAGGGATTGTCGGCTGCCTCGTGATTGCATGGGAGAGTCGGTTCTTGCTTTACCAAGGTTTGCTACACTCAGAAGCAAGGCACGGTGGTGGCAGTTTAAGCCCTCATTTTTTTATGCTGAAAGTCTTGGTTTTCTTAAGTAAGCCCAATTTCTGCATTTAAATTTGCAGCCAACTTGCGTCCGTAGCATCTCTGTGCTCTGAAGGCCTTGTGACTTGTTTTGTTTTTCCCTTGTTTCATTTTTCCTTTTTTTCCTCAGTTACTATTGCTCACGGTGGTCGGTTCTCGTAATATGTTTTACAAGTTAAAGAACTTTTGCTTTAATTAGGCAGGTGCTTTAAGGTATACAATTTGTTAGGCTTTCTTTGGTGAGAAAGCTTTGAAATGTTGTGACCCTACTGTAAAAAAAATTGAGCTTTACAGGTACTTAGTGCTCTCTCATTTGAACTGTGTACATCAAACCCAGTGCCAGCAGGTTTTGGTGCCTCCTGCCAACATATCTTAACAGCTTCTAACTGCCCATCAATGGACAAGAAGCAGTTGGAGTCAGAGCTACTCTTCCTCTCATCTGTGTCTGCTCTGGCACCAGGGAGGATTTCAAGTGAAGATTGGTTTCCTAGACACTGTCTCATCCTTTCGCAGTCCCATACCGACTTTTATGGCGAAAAATATGTATGAATTTGTCAGTATTTATTTTGCAACAGCAGTTTCYTGATCTGTCAGGCAGAGTCCTTTCCCTTTGGAGCTTAGTTTGACAGAGCAACATGATAAATACTACTCAAGTACATGGATCTCCAGTTCTATTACAAACACAGCTCCCATTACTGAAGGGGGAGATGAACTTGGTTAGAGATACCCTAACTTTGATCAAAAGATTTTTCTTCACTACTTGAATGTTCTCTACTGGCATTTTTCAGTAACCTTACCTGTGACACTGAAGTGTCAATGGTTGCTGAACTTGTGTTTCAGTCCAGTTAAGACTCTTTAGGCTACTATTTTTTATTAACCCGAGTTCACAAAATCTAGGTGTTACTTGAACTCCTCGTTTTTCAGTTTCTGTGGAAAAATTCTGCTCCTCTGGAAGGACATTCATTGTGTCAGTTAAATCTGCCAAATCTAGGCTTTGCATATGTGGTTCTCTGCAAAGGAAAAACAACAACAAAGAAAAACTCCTGCTAGAACTTCTTTCTTTGCCGAAACAGTTCTGTTAACTTCAGGGGGAGTTTGTGAATATGCTCAAGCCGAGCAGTATTAGTATATAAAATCCTGAGAAAGCCATGGATTACTTCTTCCTCATTCAGTTTAAATAATACTATTTTTTTCAGGTCACCTTTGAGGGAGTTTCTAGACCGATTAAGGAGTCTCTCTCAGCTCAAACTTCCTTTAYAAAACCAACCTTCACACTCTTTGTGGCCAAACAGTTTTGTCACCTGCTTAACACAGAGTGGGTGCAAATCCAGTCTTTGAGTCATGGTGCTCAGAACAACTACGTACAGCTGCAGTTGCCCTCAGATAGGGTGTCTATGTCATGGATCGGGTACTTGAGTCTTTCTTGATGCCTGTGTCAGGTCTTGCTACTATCTCGGTGCTCGCAACAGGAGACAAAATCATGGCACTTTGTGCCGAGTAGGGTGTTTCCCTCACAGCTGGCCCTGTGCCATGTCCCTGAAGAGGGGGCTCAGCTTGTCTTGTGTCAGCACCCTCAGCGTGAGGAGCCAAAGGGCTCGAGTGGCTGGCAAGCAAAACACAACCAGAAGGGGTGCTCGGCTGTTGGAACTTGCCTGGTTTTGATGGGGGCAGATTTGTAGCCTTGTAGATCAAGGTATCTAGCGACTCTTCTGTTAAGGCATTAATGCTTGGGATTATTTTCAACTTGTTGGATTTTTTTWAATTGCCTTCTAATGTGAGCTTGTTTTCATTTTTCTGGAGGGGAAATAATGTTTTGCACGTTGCTTGTTTAATTAGTCCCTTACACCAAGGTTTGTTTTGAGAAGCGTTTCCTGAGGCTGTGGGAGCCAGAGCCAGCTGTGCGATGGCTTTCTGACCAATAACTTGGATGCTGAGGCTTCCAACCTGTCATCTTCAAATTCTTAATAGCGATTAGTATATGCAGTTCCCTGCCATTCTTCCCAGGACGAGCATCACAACCCTTGCTTCCATGGTAACTCATCAGTTTGGAAGTGGGAGAAGCTTCCAGCTCTGGAATGGTGGCCAGACAGCTGCAGTGTTTTGCTCAGTAACACCAGGGAAACAGTATTAACGTGGTGGAACGTGTTCCAGTTTTCATGGAGATACCGTCTCGGGAAGGCTGAATCTGTACAGCATCCTCATGCCTAGTACGTCCTTTGCATCGGGATATTTGGCTCCCAGTCTCCAGAACTGAAACAGTCCTGTGCCGTCCAAGCTGGTCAGTGGGCTGTGCGCTGGGAGAGCCATCCAGATACGGATGGGCTGGGGAAGGTGGCAGTCCTGGTGTGTGTGGTTTTGTGGGGTTTTTTYCTTCTTTTTTGTAACCCAGAATGATGTGGCTGACACAAAGCCATCCATCTGTTTAAAGGAAAACTGAGTTGCTTGGGCTCCTGAATGTAGATGGGCCAGAGGGATGGCCAGACTGGTGTGAACAGGGCCTGGGAGGGAGCCCCGCTGCTCCTGTGGAGCCTCTGAGCCAGCCCGGCCCCTTGCAGGCCATGGATGGGCCCGGGGAACTGGCAGCCCGTGCCCTGTCAGTGTATGCAGCCTCGACCATGTTCTGTCTTGCAGAAGAGCTGTTYATATAATCTACTGTATTACAGCAGTTGAAATATATTTTGCTATTGGGGAGAAAAGTTGCTGTGGCCTCTTCTTTTCTTCTTGGAGGCTCCAAAGCCTGGGTTGTGCTCCTTGTCTGGGGGTTGTGGGTGCCAGCCCTGTGCAGCCCTCAGTGTCCCCGTTGCCRTGTGGAAGAGCTGTGGGGCTGGTAGGGGTGCTGGGTCCATGAGTCCCTCRGCAGGAGGGAGCCTGTGGGCTGCTCTGGGGGATGACAGCTGCAAACAGAGGGCATCCTGAAGCTACATGTGCTCTTGGCCAAGACCCTGAGCTGTCCCTTCCCGTTCTGGACCCTGCTGAGGGCGTYTTCAGAGCGAAACCCCAATGCAGAGGGGCTGGGGAGGAGCTGCAGGTGATGCCCCGAGCGTGGGACGGCTCCCGGGGAGCYGCTGGTGCCGCGGGCAGCCCAGGCGCTGCTCTGCCCCAAGAGCCGAACTCGCCTCTCCCCCTCTGATGCAGGGGCCAAGTGTATTTAGGGTTGATGATTTCTGCCTCTAGTTTGGGCCTGAAGAGGGGTTTGTGTGCCAGGAACTCCATGCGGTGCTTTCCAGCTGTGCAGCAGATGCTCTGYAGTCAGCCCTAGCCTGTGTCCTTAAGCTGCCACAGCTACAGAACAACCCCATTAATCTTCTCATCCTTTCTAGGTGGAATGCAGTGTTCTGCCAAACTGAGTTGTTAGGGAAGGAAAACAAAATGCCTTCTCCTGCCAGAAGGTCTCTTGGCAAATCCTTCTATTTTCTTTCCAAGAAACCATTTTCCTGGCGAGGTTATGCCATGGTTATAAGTGTTGTGCGAATGTGCACATGAAGGCAGAGCAGAGTTAACCTAACGAGAAACTGCAGTTCGTGGGGGATGTATCTGATGAGCAGGCCTCTGTTTAATGAAGTGTTGCCRGCAGGTCAGGGAGGGGATCCTGCCCCTCTGCTCAGCTCCAGGGAGGCTGCACTGGGAGCATTGGGCACAATCCTGGGCTCCCCAGGACAAGAGGGATGTGGAGCTTCTAGAGAGGGTCCAGCAGAGAGTGGCAAAGATGATTAAAGGACTGGAGCATCTATCGTATGAGGAGAGACCAAGTGAGCTGGAGCCTGGAGAAGAGAAGGTTGAGAGGGACCTGATCAGTGTGTCTAAGCACTGAGGGGTGAATGTAGGAGAGTTTGGCCCCTTCTTCCCTTGGTGGTGGCCAGTGCCAGGACAAGGGGCAATGGGGACAAGCTGAACCCCAGGCAGCTCCATCTGCGTGTGGGGAAGAACTTGCTTGGTGTGAGGGTGCCCGAGCCCTGGCCCAGGCTGCCCAGGGAGGCTGGGGAGGCTCCTGCTCTGGAGATCTCCCCAACCCGCCTGGATGTGACCGGGTGCCCCCTGCTCTGGSTGTCCCTGCTGCAGCAGGRSGTTGGACTGGATGATCTCTAGGGTCCCTTTCAACCTCAACCCTTCTGTGATTCTGCAATACTAAGCGCCCTTGTAAAGAGCAACATAAAGTGGGGRAAAAGGCCTTTTAAATGAGTATTCCTGGGGATTTTAGTGGGAATATGAGGGTGGGGTGTTCCCCCCCACACCCCTTTCCTTAGCAAAGTATTAATAAGAATGGCAAAGTGGTGAAAGTAGTACCTGGAGGAATTCAAATACAATAAACCTCTAGCAGAATTATTAGATGTGTAAAAGAAGCAACCATTAACTTGAATTCTTAATGCAGTTTGTAAATGGAAGAACAAGTGACCCTGTGGTGGATGAACAGAGCTCTTCTGGCTGCCTGAGTAAGTGCTTGAACAATAAACTTGCTTGGCAAAACTAATAAATTGCAGAAGCATTACTTGGCTTTAATGCAATATAATCGTAGGCATTTATGAAGCATGCAACAACTGTTAAGTAATCATTTACTATATTTTGATTATGAAACAAATGTTTATGAGTCCAATTAGGTAAAGAGCAAGACTGATTCTTAAAGCATCTCCCTTGGTAGAGGTATTTAATTGCTTCCCACAAACCAAAACATCAGCTGTTCTGGGCTTGTTTCGTGCCTAACATGAGGCACAAGTTTGGTGGTGTTCCCCACCCAGTAAATAATAAATAAATTAAAAAAAAAAAAGCTAGGGAACCCTACAAGGTACAAACACAAGTTTAATTCTGTTTTCAGATCGTTTGCGAGYACTTTCTTTGTTCAGCATACAAATAACTAACCTTCTGCCATGTCCCTCATGGGAGCACCGGTGTCTGCATCAAAAGCAGATGGAAGGAAACCGAGAGGTGCCTTATGTGCTGTTCCTGGCAGCAAGGACTCCACAGGTRGGGCTCCCTTGGCAGCTGGACATCCTCATCAGCAGGGATTCCTGTTGTTTTATGGCCTCACATAGTATCTGGGCATTTTGTGGGCGGGTGAAGTTGCTTTGGTCTCCCATGGTTTTGAGTACAACCCTTGTTCTGAGCTTCACTATAGAGCCACCAATGGGATCAGCTGTTTGTGTGTTGGATGGARTTGCTTCTGCTTGGGTATGAACAGAGTAGGTCTTCTTGGGGCTCTTCCCTGCCCTGTGCTTTATGATCTCTTTTGTTTTCTCCGGCTGAGTAAATGTGCACCTCCCAAGKAGGCTTTAACACTATTTTCTAGTGTTTCCTGAGCCAAGGACTGCATCGAGGATGCTCGACCGTATGAGGCCTGTCTCCCCACTGGAGCTTAGTTTTGTCCCAGAAGAGATTTTCCGAGCACTGACTTCTGCTGCTGCGTCTCTCCCCAGCCCAGAGCACCTGCAAGGGGCCAAAAATGCAACAGGCCTCAAGGTGAGTCTGTTACTGCTTTTTTCTGCCTAGAAATGTCCCCTCACTAGGGGAGCATAGTCTTCCCGTGGACAAAATGAAAGTTTGCTAACTGAGCAGGATAAATCTAGCTCGTCACATCACTCCTCTCATTGTGCCACTCGTTGCAGATCCCAAGCGCTGTCTTCTAGCGACCGCAAGAAGGGCAATGCGGTCACTGGCGCTCTTGTCTCGATGCAGGCTCTCAGGAGAGCCCCTTCTGTTGGTRCTAGTGCCTTTAGGGCTGAGGCAGAAGCTGTTATGTCTGGAGAGGATGCTCTCCCTGTGCTTGGCATGTGTCTTGCTAGGAAGTGACGACCTTGTGTGCTTCATCCCCAGGGCTGCCTGCAGCCCCCCGATGGGCTCTGGCACTACCCGAATCGCCGTGGCAAGTTCAGGCACCTTACAGACCACCCCGTCAGCCTGACAGGAGCTGGGAGGTGAGTGTGGAAGGAATGAGGGCAATGGAAAGACAGAGTTGGGAAGATGCAGGGATTACTCCATCCATATTCACATCAGATGACTGTGCTGCCCAACACGCAGACACACGAGCGCAGTTCCGGCAGAGTTCAGACTGGAAAGGAAGATGTTTCTCGCAGGATTCATAAATCAAGTATTGTTGACTGCGCTTGTCGTGGCACATGCTTCCGTAAGAGCCAGGATTTGCAGTGATATCCTCCGTGATCCGGGGTTAAGGAAAGAAGCTCTTCTGGTTTTAACAGTCTTGCAGGAAATAGATCTATGTTCCATTGTAAATAAGCCTTGCTTAACATTATGAAGTGAAATGTGTTTTGATATTATGCGGTCTGTAATGGGCATCAGATACGTATCTGAGAGGGCACAAGCAGCAGCCAGGAATAGACGATGTGAGCCTAATCTGCCTGAAAACATGATCTTGCCATTCAGCCTTGGCCCCGGGGAGAACGTGCTGGCTCGAAGCCTGGCCCCAGGCTGAGCACAGCTGTCTCGCACGTGGTTTTGGTGAGCAGCGATGAGCAGGGGAATGAGCCCTTCCCTCCATTTCAGGGATGTCTCTTACTTGTGTGACGTTGTGGCTGTCCAAGAGGACGCAAAACCAGGGGCTCCCAGGAGCTCCCTTCCTGAGAGCGGTCGAGAGCAAAGGAGAAGYGAGGCTGTCTCAGGACTTACTGTGAGTGCTGTTACTTTGATGTTTTTCTGCGTGTAGTGCTGAAAAGAGAAGTGTTTATAACCCTTTCCTGATGCCGCCCTGGGTTGTGGCTGCCTTTGTCTGCTAATCCAACAACTTCTGGGATAAAATTCATTGGTGCTTCTTGAAGCTCACAGCCCCTCAAGACAGTTTTTTTTGTTTGCTATTTCAAACCGTCTTCCCATTTAGTTTGTTTCTGGTAARTTCTTAATGAAGAAAGAGAGAAATACGGAAGTTGTGTGAAAAGCTGTTTCGTGATTTCTCCTTTCTTGGTTGCCAAAACAGCATGCTCTTTGGGAAGATGGAAGAGTTTGTGCCCATTATAGATACCAGTGTGTTTCAGGCTCTGATCTCTCTTCTCTTCCTAGCAAGCAAGCCTACAGGAGTCCCTGATTCCAGAGGAGTTTCACATTGTGAAGAACAGGGGAGTTTTGCCCTTGAAATATTTCGATGAGTAAGTGTTTTCTGATTTACAAGGCCTTGTTCCCGAACTTTAAGGCCTCTGCTGCAATTTGGAGCAGAGGGATAAAACTATGAGAGGCCAAGAACAGCAGTCATACAGATATAGGGTGGTTGTGCAAATCCCTCCCTGGTGACCGGATTGTAGTCAGCTGTGCAGAGCAATATTGGCCTCCTTTTCCTTGCCTCAACTGCTTTGGGGTGGGCAAAGGAGATCTATATACTCTATATACTCTATATACTCTATATACTCTATATACTCTATATACTCTATATACTCTATATACTCTATATACTCTATATACTCTAT
>NW_020455470.1:16291-91480 GCF_003342845.1 Nothoprocta perdicaria | reverse complement strand
CTCTATATACTCTATATACTCTATATACTCTATATACTCTATATACTCTATATACTCTATATACTCTATATACTCTATATACTCTATATACTCTAACTAATTTTCAAGATGTGTCTTTTACTGGTTGGACCTGAAATCAGAAGCTGAGATTTGCTTTGGATATTGACACTGCTAATTACTTCTAAACCCTGTGGTCGGTTTCAGCCAAGTATGGTGGAAGACRGAGAGGTCTTGAGGAGAGAACACAATTCCTACACAATTTCCTCTAAAGGACCACCCAGCCTGCCCCTCTGCCTCTCCCACCACRCTCAGCCTTGTGCAGTCTCAACAAAGATTTACTCACCTAGCACTGGGCAGGGGGGTTGAATTGTAATCCAGATTTAACGTTTGTCTTTGTTTCAGTAAATACACCACTCTGCTCGAAGACCGTGAAAAGACACTACGACTATTCCCATCCCTGTAAGTGCTGCCACCTTGTCTGAAGTTGCTGTGTGGGGTGGGGAGGGGGCGGGGGGAAGTGTTGATTCCATTTCTTGGTAAAATAACAAAACATCRTATACAGAATAATGATGCATCTCTGTCATCTGGGTCACAGGAAACCTTCCGGGAGGTTAGAAGTTGTCCAGCTGATGGAAGCCATGGACAGCATGTTGGAAAAAGCTGGAGTGGACAACAAGTTAATTGGAATATCAGGACCTTCACAGGTGGATAACTCGCTAGTATCCAGAAAAGCTAATTCCTGTTTTCCCCAATGTTTATCCTTCCTGGGTTTAAAATACCTCCCATCAGTTTCTACCTAAGCCAACTGCCTGGAGACCTTGCACTAACTGTGGGTTTCCATTCCTGAGCTGTTGTTGGTCTTGGTCTGACTGTGACAAACATTTAGCTCCCTGGTGCAGGCGTTCCTCTCCTGGCACAAAAAAAAAACAGAACGGAAAGTGTTCAACATTACCGCATTCAGTTTAGCAGAAAAGCTCCTGTGTCCTCTGACAGGAGAATAGTCAGTGTAGAGCACTTTTACAGATGAAGCAGTAAATCCATTTAGGATGGCTTTTCCCCTTCCTCTTTCTGTCTTTAGTAGCGTGGTTTTGTTTGCTTTCCCTCAAAGGAGAACCCGTCTCAGATGTAAGAAAAGTCTTTGCTGATTGTGGTTGTTCTAGGAGTAAGCTTTCCAGGCTGTGACTTTTCTCACGTGTTTTGCCAGCTGCACAATGTGCTGGAGCTGATGAAGGCAGAGCAGAACATTTACAACATAGTTTTCCATGAGCTGATTCGGCAGGTCAGCGTGGACTGCGTGGAGAGAGGACAGCTGCTCTCCAAGCTCAGGTTGTACTTAACCAAGTGCCCCGAGTCCCTTCTGGATTCACGGCCATATCCTCTCACAGAATGTGACACTGAAGGGACATGTTTCATGTGCTCAATAACTGGAGCTTCCTTCGGTGCCAGGATTCCTGTGCTCTTCTCCCCTGTGCACACTCAGACTTATTGTAGCAGCTAGGTTGTGGTGSAGTGTTCAAAATCCCAAGTGCAACTGGTCAAAAGATGATCTACTAGAGAGCTTTGCACAATGAAAAGAAGGGGTTTTCAGGTAGGATGAGAGAGCTGTGCCCTCAGAGCTGGTCTAACTTCCTGTTTTACATTCTTTCATTGCAGGCAGAGGTATGTGAGTCTCCTGGAGCGGATTCCTCATCACATGAAGACTCTCTACAGAGAAATGATGGCTCAGCGCTTGCTTGACAGACATATTACAGAGGAGTTGTTCTATTTCAAGGAGTCTGTTGCACAGCTGACCAGGTCTGAAGGTTGCCTGCTGCTAAGAAATTATCTCAGTGCAGTGGATTTAGCMCATTGATTTGTTCAGTTTTCTCATATGCATCCCCTAGGAGTAGGAAATGAGAGTTAGTTTTATAGTTTGAGCCAGACCTGCAGGAACCATACCAGAGCCTCCTCACACTTTATGCTGTGTCCTCGCGCTGCAAGCTATGCAGTATAGGAGCACGGAGTGACAGCGAGGTCTCCTCCTTGCCTTAGCACCATGTGCATAAGCTGGAGCAATGCCCATACGTAGAAAGAGGAGTCTTAAAGATGCCTTTCCCCTTACAGGGAGATGCTTGTGTTTGGGGAAGGGAGCCCTGCATGACAGCAGGTTTGCCCTGCATGACAGGTTTAGGTGATGTTTAGGTTGTGCTAAACTGCATTCAGACTGTTCCCTGCTGTTCCAGAGAGTTGTATGAGTTACGAGAGCATGACCGCAGGGTGACCAGAGAAGCAGAACAAGCTCAACAGGAGCTCACTGAAGCTGTGCGGGAGGCTGAGATGAACGCAAAGTGAGTGGCTCTCAAAGTTCAGGTTGCTGAAGTGTGCTGGTATTGCTCTTTTGGAACTGTCCAGAAGGAGAGACAAGGGCTGATTGCCTTCTGAGGATGACAGTTAGTGTGGCGCATGCAGTTATTTGGCCGTTTATCCTAAATTCTTGTGCRCACCTTGACATAGTTCAGCAATGGAGGATTTAGGTGGTTGGTATCAGAGCTGTGTTGAGGCGCTGGTGACTTACATAGCTCTTGTGTCATTAAGATAACAGTTAGTCCAAGCCTAGCAGAAATTTGTATCCCTGCCAATTGGAAACTCGCAGTGGGAGTATCAACAAAAAGGTGTTGTAGCGGGTTCGGGGAGAAAGAACTGAGTTCATAGGCTGGTGGTGAGGGGTGGCTGAGGGACAGGAAGTGTCCAAGGAATGCTTTGGGAATTGAGGAAAGACRGTAAACCTTGCTAAGGAGAAAGGGGTGTGCACATATTCCATTGTCTTTCCCTTCTTGCAGCCTTGTGGAAGAGTATAGGGAGTTATATGAGTTACAGAGAACCAGACTGGAAGAGCAGATTCTCTTGCTAAGCCAAGAGAGAGACATTTGGAGCTCAGCTGCCTATGACCTGGCACTGAAGGTRGGTGCAGAAGATCGGCCATATACTGCAAGACATATTGCCATAACCAGCAAATCCAAGGGAAGATTTCATCTTCCTTTTATTTAATGTTCCCGGGTACTAACATATCTTATTCCTCCCATGAAATCTTTCTGAACTTTGCATTTCACATTTCCATTTGCATGGAAACAAATTGATTCACACGGCATCTTTTTGGCATGGGTTTTCAGGTCCTGTGTGAAAGGACATCTGTGAAATGCGTATTTCTGTTCAGAAATAATTTGACTAAAAAGTTTAGAGTACTCTAGCCAGGTTCCTTAGGCATCCTCACAAATTAACATGAGTTAACGCTGTCCTTTACTGTTTGGGTGTCCCCGTCTACTTATTCTCTTCAAGTTGAAAATTTGGTACCCGAACTTTGGGGGCTTCCTGGGAGATAAGTATATTTGCAAGGAAAGGGAACTTGGCTGCTTGAACTCCATTTCACTGGTAATAAAGCTGCTGTGTTACTGCTGTGTTACTATCAGGAGCTGTGTTAATAAAGCTGCTGTGTTACTATCAGGAGTTGCATCGTCCTGCAGTGCCCTTCCTCTCCCAACAGGATAAATAATAAATGTTTCTTTCAGGTGATAGACAGAAACCAGCTCATACTGGCTCGCAAGCTCTACGTCAGTGAAAAAACGCTGTTCAAAGTCCTCAAGCATTTCATAGTCCTCTTGGCATCACAGGTAGGAACTTGTCTGCAGTGGTTAACTGCTCCAAGCGCTCACACRTGCATGAAGGTTTATGGAACTGCTTACCTCTCAACAAAGTGTTCAGTACTCTGGATATGGCCTGAGCTTACAAATGTTGGTCTAGCTTCAAATGAACATTAAGATTTGAATTAATCTGTTTTTCTCTTTCTCTTTCCTTCATGCTYTATATTCCTTTTTTCCCCCTCTTTCATTTTCCCTGTTCCTTATCCACTAAACCAGAACAGATCAATACTGGTGTAATGTTGTGTGTGGCTGTGTGGTCTCTGCATTTCAAATAGAAAGCAAAGTGTCAGGCACCTGGTTTTTGGCATCCTGCGGAAGGGTCAGGCATCCTTGAGTCCTGCCCAAGGGTTTGTGAGGGCTGTGCATGGAATTACAAAAACTTCTCAGCTTTCACATCTGACTTATGTATGTCTCAAAGCAGCTTGGGCAAATGGGAAGTTCCTTCAACTTGGATCGAACGGGTCACAGCAACATTTCCTTTTCCCGTTCCCCTGCCTGGTGCCTGCAGGACGCAAGAGACCTTGCTGATCTGCAGGAGGAGACAGAGCAGTTCAGGCTAATGCTGGGCTGCATCGGAGCAGAAATAGACTCCTGTGAGGAATCTGTCAAGGAAAAACTGCRTGTCACCCGCCAAGGCCTTGCTAGGTGGCTTCAGTACTTCCAGGAAGATATTMTGTGAGTGGCACAGTGGGACTGGGTGGCAGCAACCACTTCCCTGCACCTTTGCTCTGCTTTGCAGCAGGTTGCCCTGCTCCAGTGCAAAGGCTGTCCTGCCTTAGTGCCTCCAAGGAGTAGGTGATCTGATGTGGTCCACGATTTGCACATCACCCACTGCTCYGCTTCTGGATGCATTCTCATAATCAGGTCCCTAACAGATATTGGTGCCTCCAAAATGAGGCTGTGGAAGGTGATGGGTTRTGAATTGGATGGGGAGTTTGCTGCTGACTCCAGGGAAGAGAGGCTTTTACCCTGTTTGAATCAGAGCTTCCTTTCTGCGCTCTGTGTTTTCCTGCAATTGTCATGACAGAATTTTTCTGTTTAGTTTGGTTAATTTTAACCTGAATGCACATGTATTAATGCTTCTAATAGAGCATAATGGACAAAAYGAGACATTAAGAGTCTTGAGACTTCACACTCATGGTCTCTTTGTATACTAACATAGTTRCACTTTGCACACTTTTTGTTCGTACATTGCCATATGTTAAATGCAGTAAAACATAACTGCAAGCATGTTTGACATTTTATTCATGGRCTTAATGATTCAATTTTCAGCATGCTCTTTTCTGCTGAAAATAGTATATTTTCTTAACTGGTGCCCCGTGCTTTTGTAATGTTGAATGAAAACACAAAAATTCCTGCCTGGGTAGAGTCTTGTCTCTTTCAAGTTGCAACTTGTATCACAAACTCCATATATATAAAATATATCTTGACTTTTGACTTCACATCAGCTCCTGGGGGATTCTTTCCTCATCTCTTATTGTTTTCTTCTCTCTGCTTTAGTTCCTCTCCAGTGAAGGTAGAGCTATTGGATGAAATGCTGCAAGATATCAGGAACTTAGAAAATGTAAGATTTTGGGGGTGGGTGGTATTACTGAATGATATCTGCTCAGCAAATTACCACTTGTCAGCTGACCTGGGTGTCTGAGCCCRTCACAAATGTGAGAAGAAACATAGCAGCTTAATGTTTGGTTTTTTGTTCTGAAGCTTAAACTAGGAGTCTGCACGTGRAAAAAATATAATGAACAGTTATCACAGCTCAGCTGAAGCATTAAACTTATTCATTTGAGCACAGCTCTGGTGACTGATAAATGATATTAACCTGTAGAAACGCTCAAAATTGTTATCCTCTCAGAGTAGGTTTTCAGTTTGTCATTTGCTTAGACTGTGACATCTCTGTGCTTGTGGATCCCTGTACTTCTTACCCATTTCYGTTGCCCGTCTACTGCAGCTAAGAGTTGACCCAGCTCTTGGGGGCACGGTGACYTTGCTGCTTCTCTTCCAGCTCTTAAACAAAAGCCTGCAGGAGTACGAAGGGGAGGCGTACCTAACAAAAATGGAAAGCCTGCAGAACGTTTCCRGTCTGCAGGAACGCTGGACAGAGCGAGGACACAAGGTGCTGAATCGCCACCGGGACTTCAGCGGAGCGTTGCCTCCAGAGCATGCTGCCATGGAAGAAATAAACCACAAAGCACACGCGCTCTGCCAACAATATCAAATAAGGATAAGTGGGGATAACGGTAAGAAATGACCGATTCTGCAGTTCAGGTATTCCAGGAAAGTGCCCAATAAAGAAGCAGTTGGTGTAATCTCTTTTGACTTTTTCCATAAAGCCCAAGTCTGATCCTCAGATATGTGCTGGGAATGGAGAGAGTTCCAGGGATCTGCTCTGAAGAAATTTGGCTCACAATCATGCATGGAAAGTGCATCTGAAATCTGAAATGCAGTATAGTGCAATCAAAGAGCACTGCAGTACAGATGTGGTGCAAGGAATTTGTGTGTCGCATTCAGAAGGAGTTGGTACAGCCTGTGATTATGTAGCTAGTCTGTGAAAAAGAAAAAATAAATGTAAAATGAAAGAATAGAGATCTAGGTTTGAAAATCTAAAGTTGCTTTGGAGATCATTAACCAGAAAATACTGTCTCAGAATAGAATTCTTTTATTACCATGTTGTGGCTACACGTTTATCTTCATCTAGATACATGTTTTATCATGATAATTCAGTAAATGAGTGTTTTCATTGCTGATGTAAATTTATCTTGTTCTGTATAAGATAACAAACACTTGCTGGGTAATTTGCAACTAACCTTTCTGACCTTTGCCTGTAAAGGCCTTGATGCATTTCTGACTTCAGAATTGTTTTATCRCTGATGTTTTCTAATCATCTTATTTCCTTTTAGCAGACTAAAGCTAAAGTTAGTGTGTATTGGCTAGAACTGTTACTCGTGTTTACTGAGTTTTTTCTCATGCTGTCACTTTATTCTTTCACTCAAGGTTATCTTGTGCTTTTTTTTTTTTAATATTGTCTTATACTGGGTTTTATATTTAAGCTCACTGAAAGAGCTAAGATGGATTAAGTCTGTCCGATRTATGGGACTGCCAAAGGAAATAAACAGTTGTAGGAGAACTCATTAGAAAATGAGAGAAAGAGGGAGAAATGGGGACATGACTAGCCGGACACCAGTACTCCAAATATAGCCACAGCTTGCCAGAAATCTTGCTGTCTCATGGTGGTCAATCAAAGGGCTAAGCAGTACAGCACAGGCATCTTATCCTACAGCACCTCAAGCAGTAAAGTCTAGAAAAAGGGATCTTAGCTTTTATGGACAAGAGCTTTGGACCTTGGACCACCATGAAAGTATTCTCTTGATGCACCCAGGGTTGTGTATTTTGGACTGCATGGACTCATTGGTGTGTTGTAATTTAACTACCCTGCCTCTCAGTAGGAAAGGGAGATACTGCTCTTCTGAGCTTCCAGCTATGATTAAAAGCTTGTGAAAATTAAAGACGGAGGGTGGCATCCTCCCCTTCTTTCCAGTGAACAGATAATTTCTGCCTTTGTGCAGGCACTTTGCAAGTCTGAGTGAACTGCATCACCTTGGGCTAAGAGTCTTTTAAGGATGGTGTTGTGACTGCCAAGGCTTTTTTCTTTAAAGAGATTTRTATTAAGCTATTACATCCCTTTATGCAACCAAACAGCCAAATCTGCCAAGGCAAGAGGGAAAGTCAAGGCTTTTAATCAAGCCCATTTCAGCTTACTTTAAATTTGGTGCATGTTAAATAGTTCATTCTCAGCGTAAATCTAGATGGTTTCCACATAGGCTGTTCCTTCTTCTTGGGATATTATTTTTGAACTGAGCTTGTTTTTGTTGGCTGCAGGAATGTAATTAAAGGTTCCTATTTTCTTCCCCTCCAGGCACAGCTAAATTTTTGACAGGCTTGGTGAGAAGCATGGAAGATTGGTTGGACAGGGCACAGAAGCTGAGGCAAGGTCAAGGCATGCGTGAATCAGACCTGCAGACCTTCCGTCACCTGCTTCCCATGTGGCTGGCCCAAGTGGACACAGCCACGAGCTTTGTGGGTTCCATCCGGGCGCATGAGGATGAGCGTGACAAGAAATTGTGTCTCCCGTAAGGACAAAGTGGTTTGTTGTGTCCTTGGCACTGCAAGCTATGTGCAGAAGAAAGGCAAAATGCTCTTCTGTGGGGAACCCAGGAGAGGAAGCTGGGATGCAAATGGGAAATGGGATCAGTTGAGCTGTTAAAATGATCCACGGCTATCTTTCGCGTGGTTTGATTTAGTAATGTCCGTGGAAACAGTTGCTGGCTATAATGCTGCTCCTGGATCGTCCCTGTCTTCCCCAGAACAGCCACCTGCTTGATGTGAGAAGAGAAAACAAAAGATGTGATTCCCTTGCAGTTAGAATTGCAGGAGTTGGAGTCTAGCTTTTGCTGCTCCCTTGTCTTTGGTAATGCTTTATTTGCAGAGCACATCTGCATAATGTAAACTTGCAGATGACAAGTTCACCTGCAACTATAGCATTAACCAAATTGCCTATTTCATATTCCAATATGTAGCACACAAAATGTGCAGCTCTTCTTGAGCTGGGAAGCAAAAGGTGTCTTTGAGACTAGAACTCCTGTGTTTGGTGCACTGAAGCTYGTTGTTTGCTCATTTGTTTTGCTTTGTACTGTTTTCAGAGTGGTCCCCATAGAAATGTTTAAGATGATTCAGCAATGGATTCTGTCCATGAATAATGAGATTGAGAAGAACATCACGCATCTTAACCGAGAAGTAAGTGCAAGCTTGAAACAGCTAGGGATGTGAGCGCCACATCCAGTATTCACTCTTCCCTCCAATTTTCCTTGGCCCAGAGCACAGCTGGGGGCATCTCTCTCTTCTGCTTTCTCATCTTTGAGGTGAGAATTGCAAMTTGTCTTTTAGCCATAGGAACATTAAAAAAAGACCTCTCTAATAAAGTTGGTTTATCAGAGTGGGAAGGAGAATAGGAGAAAAATATGGTAAATTGAAGTGTTTCCAACTTTAGCTTAATTTACAAATTGAACTAGTTCACACTGAATTGTGTGAAATGTTTGAACGCATGGTAAGACTGCTCATTTATGACTGATGTAATTTGCTTGGTTTTGCACAGGTGACTGAACTGCACAGAAGCCTGACGCTGTGGCTGGCAAATTTGCTGAGGTACATGGTCCCAGACCGTCTGTGCCGTGAGTGTCCCCCGCGACAGGATGCCGAGAAGGAAAAGGAGCTCAGATTTCTGAGCGCTTGTAAGCTGGAACAAGAAGCCGAAGGGCTGGTAGCCAAGATCAGCAGACTCTCCAGTTATATAATCAGGTACTAATGGAGGTTTTTAATTTAATYGAAGTGTTTTCTGTAGGGAAAATGTGATATGGGGAGAAATTCATCACAATAAAGGATCCTGTAAATTTCCAGGAAAGTGTAAGGTGTTGGATGAAAAAGGGAGTTCCAAATYTGGTTTTCCTTAAATCCTCTCCCAGGTCCTAAATGTGTCGCCCTACGTGGAAGAAGCCTGAGGACTTGCTGCCTACATCAGCCTAGCACCTTAGTTCTGTCCTTAGACATGAGGTTACAGACTCAGAGTTAGGACTTCACTCACAAAGAGGTAGCTGAAGTTGGGCACATGGAAAGGGAATGTCTACCCGAGCTCTGCTGTAAAACATACTGGCATCTCTGACTTCAAGGGCTTTGCCCCCTCTGTGAAGGTTAAGGATGATCTCCCGAGTTGGTAAGGGCAGTGTAGGCAGAGAGCCTGCAGGCCAGGACCTTGGAGCAGAGCCTCTGCCTTCCTTAGAAGCAGTGTCCTCTGTGTGTTAGAGCAACACAGGCACAGAGAGGCTGTCTGCAAGGTCACCATGTGGTGGGGTGGAGGTGGGTGACTCCTCTTGAGACTTCCTTGTGCCAAGGTCTGATGACAGCCCATGGGTCTTGCTGAGAACAACAGGAACCTAACTGAAGAGAACAGAGCGTTTTGAGGGTATGGTTGCAGGACTGATGGCTTTTTGCATCTCTGCAGCTGCTGCCAGGAGATTGTCAGCACCATCCTTTGGAAGAAGCAGTCAGAGGATTCAGAAGATGATTTGGAGCTGCAGGAGCTGAATAAGATCAAGGTGAGAGGTGCCTRTATTTCCTGTCCTCCAGATTTGGGGCACACCAGGCTGCATTTGTGAAAGGTAGAAAAAAATATATGTACTGGCTTCATGAAGGAGGAAAACTGTTGCTCCTATGGATTCCCCCAGTGCTCAAAGTTTCCTACTGGCCAGTGACAAATGCCATGTCTGAAAGTTCAAAGAGCTTTTCTCTGTAAGACAGGGATGCAAGGACAGAGATTATTACTTGGAACAGATAAGCACAAAAGGATGAATTTATTTAACCGAACAAATGAACGTGACTAGATATATTTGCTGCTTGCTAATTCTTCTTCTCTGTTATGTCTTCTCAGATTGAGTGTTGTAACTGGATTCAAGCGTGTCATCTCATCCTTTCAGAGATCAAAGGCACTCCAGTCTCCTTTATGAGTTTAGAAGAAATGCAGAAACTCTTCAGGTCAGAGGTATATAATACTGCAATTATATGCAATACTGCATTTGCAATTCTGGGTTGAACTGGTTTGAATGAAGGCTAGTTTCAAAAATTTTTCTTAAAGAAGCGCTTATAGTTCAGTTTTTTTTKGGGGGGGGGAGCATGTGGAAGAGCAAGTGAGAGACTGGTTAGCTGGTTGTTAGCCTTTACTTAGTTTATCTGGATGAGCAGAGAGTGTGTTACTAACCAGACCCTTACGATACCTTACAGGTGTTACAACTGAACCTTAAGGAAATTGTCATTTCTCCACCTCAGGAAGGGCTTGAATCTGAGGATGTCAGCACTGATGAGAAACCCATAATGGAGGAAGAAATACTAGAAGTAAGGAGAAAACTGACACTATGCAGGTGACTGCAGTAACTGCAGCATGCTGCTTTCCTGCAGGGCCWCTTTTAGTTGCTGCTCAGTCACATTTCCACAGAAAGCAGGTCGTTACAGCTGCACCCAGCTAGTGTTATTTCTATTTCTTGTTCATTTTATTTCTTGGCAGCAGCCAGGGGTTGGCACTGATTTCCTGACTGAAGGCGATGAAACAACTGAGGACATGATCAGATGTGTAGGACATGACTTGAACATCCACCTGAAGTCTCTAAAGTCAGACATCGTTTCAGTCACAGGGGTAGGCACCTCCACCACATCAGTGATTTAGCTTGTGGCAGAGACCTGGAGCTGGAGTCAGTGTCAGCTGCCTTGGCAGAGTCTTTCAGCAGACCCTGCCAATGCCTACCTCAGACCTTGCTGAGACAGTGTAAGGTGCTGGTGTTCTCTTTGTTTTTTCTCTTATAACTATAAAATATTCATTGGCACAGTTAGCAGTGCCTCAGTAGGTCTGCCTGACCCACACATTACTAGTGCAGTGACATATGTAAGAATATGTCTTTAGAAAAACAAATCCCTGGGAATGACAATTAACCCTCCAAAGCTTAGAATAGGAGCCCTTTAACAGTTACATTTCCACAAAAATCGTGGTTACTTGCTTCAGACCAAGCACAGTAAGTTCTTGTGCCTTGTGGGCCCTTTGAGGAGTTGTATCTTTCTGTTCTCTGAACCAGCTCCTGATCTGGCTGCAGCCTCCAAAGCCCAGTGAATGCACTGGCAGTGCAGTACTATTAGCCAGTGAAACATTAATGTCTGAAGCAGAAAAACATATAACTCTATTTTTAATGCCAAGATATAAGCTGATCTAATCAAAGTTGTAGTGCTTTAACTAGACTTGGTTTTTACATGCTCTGCTGACATTGAGCATTTTTCTGTTGTGGCTGTGCAGCAGCACCAAACCTGGCACACGTTGCGGATGAAATGCACTACCTTCTACACAGAAAGAGTAGTCAAGCATTGGAACRGGCTGCCCAGGAAAGTGATGGAGTCACCGTCCCTGGCGGTGTTCAAGAAACGTGTAGATGCGGCACCTGGGCACATGGTTTAACAGGCAGGGTGGTGCTGGGTTTACAGTTGGACTTGRTAATCTTGAAGGTCTGTTCCAGCCATAATGATTGTAGGATTGATTTCATGTTCGCTTACAGAAGGTTTTGCCCTTCCCAACTAGGGGGAGATGACTGCCACCAAGTCRTCCACCTGCTTTTCTCAGAAAGAGTTTGAAACCCTGGCAATGGTGGAACTTCTGCAAGCACGAATCTTGTGAGTAATGCTCCTGCACTGGAGACGGGAGCAGAGCAGGCTCCCATCCCCAGCACGTGGCTCCGATCTTGCTCTAGGATTGGAGCCGCTCCTTAGGTGYGTGCAGATGCATTGCTCTGTGCAGCAATGGAGATATTCAGGATGTTTTTTTGCAAGGTGTCTTGACTGGTCAGAACCCTTTAGCYCTTGTAGGATGCTCTGGTTGCAGCTGAGTGCCTCCCAGCAACTGGGCAGGCACGTGTGTGATGTTGAGCCTAAGCACGGGAACATTGTGAAGAGGCACCCAGGTGGCTCCTTGCAGAATCCTACAAGGGCTTGTCCTGAACCTACTCCAATGGCTAAATGTGATTCCACATTTTCCAGGTTATCCCTGCCCATTAGCCGGGCTAATAGGTTGAACCATACTCCATATTTATCCTTGTASAATGAAGATCAATACCTCATCCTTTGCTAACGAACACTGAATTTCAAAATGAATTGAACTTGCAGGATTTGCACAGCTGTGCTATGAAATCTGTTTGCTATAAACCTTTTAATAATGCCATTCTCCGAAATATTAATCGGAGAAATCGGGAAATCAGAGGGCTGTGCTGCCATTCAGAGGGACCTGGACAGGCTGCAGAGTTGGACAGAGAGGAACCTCATGAGATTCAGTAAAGACAAGTGCAGGGTCCTGCACCTGGGCAGGAATAACCTCAGACACAAGCACAGATTAAGGGTTGACCTGCTGGAGAGCAGCTCCATGGAGAGGGACCTGGGAGTCCTGGTGAACAACGACTTAACCATGAGGCAGCATGCCCTCGTGGCCAAGAAGGCCAAGGGGATCCTGGCCTGCATCAGGAGGAGTGTGGACAGCAGGTCAAGGGAGGGGATCCTGCCCCTCTACTCAGCTCTGGTGAGGCCGCACCTGGAGTACTGGGTGCAGTTCTGGGCTCCCCAGGACAAGAGGGACGTGGAGCTTCTCGAGAGGGTCCAGAGAAGRGCAACCAGGATGATTAAGGGASTGCAGCATCTCTTATATGAGGAGACACTGAGTGAGTTGGGCCTGTTTAGCTTGGAGAAGAGAAGGCTGAGAGGGGATCTGATGAATATGTATAAGTATGTGTAAGGGAGAATGTAGGGAGGAAGGGGCCAAGCTCTTCTCATTGGTGGCCAGTGACAGGACAAGGGGAAATTGTTGAAAAGCAGGAAGTTCCCTCTCCACATGAGGAGGAACTTCTTTACTGTGAGGGTGACGGAGCACTGGAACAGGCTGCCCAGGGAGGTTGTGGAGTCTCCTTCTCTGGAGGTCTTCAAAACCCACCTGGATGCTGCCCTGTGCCACATGCTGTAGGTGTACCTGCTTGAGCAGGAAGGTTGGACTAGATGATCTGTAGAGGTCCCTTCCAACCTTAAGATTTTTTGAGATTCTGTGATTCTGTGTAAATGTGTTTTATAGAGTCAGTTGTATTTTCTTTTGGGTATCCTGCCAGCAACTGCTTAGATTCAAGCTTCTGCATTATCTTGGCTTCTGCGTTTCAGAGAAACAGAAATCCGTGCTCAAAGAGCAGAGGAGAAATCAGAAGGCCTTGAAGAGAAGCTGGAAGAAGCTCTGGAGAGAATCGAGGAACTGGAGAAAAAGCAGGGGAACGAGCCCAAATCTGCCCCGGAAGTTGCATCTAACCAAGAAGAAGGTCAGGAAAATTAATGGTCTGAGCCCTGTCATGGACGCAGAGAGAAGAAACTTTGAGTAACTTAATTCATCTCCTATTTAGTGCAGGACTATTGTGGAGTTTTGCTGCCAGTGGCAAAACTCAGGGAGGTATTCACCATTCCCCTGGGAGAAGATTTTAGACGGGCATAAAGAGGCGGCAGTAGCCAGTGGAGCTCTGAGAAAGCTCTCCTGTTTGCCACACAGAGCTTGGGCTCAGCGCTGGGCTGGTTCACTTGGGCAGTGTATCCCATCTCCCATATAAAGCAGGGCAAGCATGCCAGTTAATAATGTGATATCTTAGGCCTATTTTCACTCTGTAGTATTTTAATATAGTTTATTTTTCTTTTTTCCTTTCAGAAAAGGCTTCTCCAGAAAAAGTGCCAGAGGCTGTGACCCACTCACCTTCGCCACCCAAAGCTGCTACCTCTGGTCGCCCCAAGAAACCCCGCAAAACCAAACATTGAGTAGCAATGCCCAAAGAAAGCTTCTTAGTGCCCATTTACAGAAGCATCTCACCTCCAAGCCATTGCCTTTACGTCGTCCTCCTCCTCTACTGCAGCATCTCTGTGCCTGCACACAGAGTAGACTCAGCACTCCCTAGAATTGATCTCAGTGTAAATATACAAACTAAATGACTTTGCAGCTTGTCTTCTTGCACTGCTATTGCTACCTCGACTTCATGCTACCCACATCTCTCCTGCCTGTGTTGCACACCTGTGACCTTGCCCTGTGCTTCACTCCTGCTTGTGTTTACCCTTCTGTTGCTCCATCTCAATCTGCCTCACCCCTTAATGAATCTGTCCTTTGCATCTTTCTTTTCATACTGATGTTTTTTCTTCTCTTAGTGCCAGTGTGGCTTGACTGTAAGTCACTTAAGTTGCACCCTCTTGACCAAATTCAGAATCCTGGCTAGATTTCTGATCACTCTAATCTTTTTATTTTCTTTCACTTTTTTTTTATTTAAAAGTTATTGTTTCTTCATGCATATTGGAGAGGAGATGCCTCCTTCGTTCTTCGGTCTTTCCCATGGTCTATATCTGCTGTTGTACAGATTTTACAGAAATTGTACAGATTCCTCTGCMTGAGCTTCCTCATCTTCTGAATGCAGGAAGCAGCCTGAGCCCATGCATGATCTCAAGGGCCCTTCTCAGCTTGTTACCACAGGAGAGCAGCCAGCRTCATGGGATGGTCACGTCTTGGTGATCACTATGTCGGCTGATTCTGCTTCACCCCCTGGATGCATTCAGATGCAGGAGGTGTGTTAAACTCTGTCTTGCTCTGGTTTGAGAGTTGCAGTGTGAGCCCACCCCAGCTCCCCATGTGCAGTATCCCCACGGCCTGCACGGGCCGGACCACGTGCAGAGGCTGCTGCCCTTGCCTTCGGCCTCCCCCAGGTCCCAGCACAAGGCAGCCACGTGGCTTGTAACATGCTGGAAGCCCTACAGCAGCTGCCTAGACTTGGTGTGGTTCTCGCTCTGACCCAGTCCCAGCCGGGAAGAGCAAGCAGGGAAGCTGTCACGAACCCCGTCTGCATTCAGGCAGCCCCTACCAACTCCCTGCGAATAAACTCTGTTTTGGAAACATCGTATGCCAAGAATCCTGGAGTACAYTCTTAAACCATGTTTTTTCTGCTGCGAAGTTTTGAAAGTGATATCTCCTGAAGGTAAAATGACAAATTTCTACCAGCAGTGTGTACTGGAACTAGGTGCATTCTTTTGAGTTGAGGATGCTCTTGGCTATCATTTGTCTTTTATTTATATATATGTGTGCGTGTGATATATATATTATTATATGTATATAAATATAATTGAATACTGCAGAAAAGTTCTACTGCCCAAATTATGGCAGACTTCAGATAGGACTGTAAAAGGGGTGTGTGTCATGCCATGTCTCAGTTGCTTCTCTTGCTCAAACTAAGAGTTATAGCCAGAATCAGCCTTCAAGTAGTGACTATTTGCTCAGTTTCCGAGCTGTTACATTTCCCAGAGCTGTTTTTCCATGACTGGTCACTACTGAAATCTTCTCTGGACTCGGGAGCTGGAATCATATCCCTCCTGCAGTCCTTCATGAGAAGTTGCAGTGAGGGGGTGGAGCTGCGTGTCAAGTGTGCTCAGGATGTTGCACCCACAGCTCAGGTGCTTGTGGGGCCACTTGTAATTTTCCAGGTGGAAATTTTCCACTTTCAGGCTACTTGTAAAGGGGCTGGTTTGACAAATGACCTTGCTGATGCTAAGAAAGGTGCAGCTACTTGGAGAATGTTATGGTAACCTGGAGTATTGGGAACTTGAGGGAGCTGAAGGGCTGATTAAATGCAGAGAACCTGGTGCTGGTGGAAATTAGCTGCTTGTGCCTCCCAGTATGTGCAGTCCCTCTTATGATACAATCGATTTTAAAGGCGTTGGTACCAGCGGTAAGGGTACTAGCTTAGGGGAGTTATTAGCAGCCAAAGAGAGGGGTTAACAAAATAGTGTAAACACAAGAGTGAGAGACTGGCCAGACTGGCATGGTAGGCAGTTAGAGACCCCAAGTGCTCCCTAGCTCAGCCTCTACAGACCATGCTGGCCTATACGCTGGCACCAGAGCACTCCTCTTGAGCAGGGCTTCAGGGCACAGGGAGGTGCTGCAGGTCATGGCCAAGGGCAGGAGCAGAGCAGGTAGCCAGCCTGCCCATGCGGAGCTGGATTCTTCCTCGTCAGCTCCACGGGAGCTGCCTAAGCAGATGCCTTCTCCCTTGAGACATGCAACCCTACCGCRAGCAACCACATCCCAGCTGCTATCCTGGCTCACCACCCAGTGGAAGTGAGCAGCAGCACAGCCTGCTCCATGAGCCAAGCCTTAAAATGTTGCCTTCTTCCTCTTCGCCTCCTAGGTCAGGACTAGAGGCTAAATGCGTTGCATGTGTATGTTAATGTGTATGTGTGTGGTGACTGGCCTCCAGCATCATGGAGGATTCCTCCAGGGACCCCGTGCAGCAGGAAGCTGGAAGGGAACYAGGCTGAGGCACCTCCGCTCTGTCCCATCTCTCCTTCCTATCCCCAGGCGCTCACACTGAAGGAAAAGGCCCTTGAGCAGAGGTCCCTTCTGTACCCCCTGGCGCTGCTGTGTCTTTCTCAGGTCACCCTGCGTGGGATGCACTATGAAAGGAGTGTGTTCCTGCCCGGGCAACGCAACAGTTCCTGGGCACTGTCCCACCACCCAGCTCCCAGACCTCCAAGAGACCAAAGCCTCTGATAAGACATCCCCCGACACGGGCGCAGTCTGTGCCTGCTGCCTTGATCCTGCTGTCAGGTTTTCTACACCTTAATTTCCTGCAGCTCATGTTGGGAGGGGAGTTTAAGGATGCAGGGCTTTTAAATATAACAGAGGCTACTCTGTCCCTCCTACTGGTGTGAGGAAAGGATCAGAGGCAGGAGTCGGGTAGGTCTGGCCAGGAGGAAGGAAGGCTCCCTTCTTCCCTTGACCCCTGCTCATACCCTCTGCCCCTTGTGCTCCCTGTTCTTTTGCTTTCCAAATCACACAGAAGCTTCTCGCACGTACAACCCATTTTATGTCAGAGGCCGCCTTTCCTTCCGCCTCTGGCCCCTGTGTGGTGCTGGGCCACAGAGCACCCGCCTGGGGCTCACTGGGGCACTGACTGCCTCCASGTGCCCTCTCACAGCATGGGCGAGTCCGTCTTGTCCTTCAGGCTTTCTGGGAGGTTTCTGTTGTCCGGGAGGAGGCTGTTYGCTCCTGCGGGACTGCGGGTGCCCGGGGAGACCAGGTTCACGGTGTCCAAAGGCAAGGGCAAGATGAAGGCAGCAGMTTTCTCTGCAGCGAGAGAGTGCAGTGCGTGAAGGCAGCGGAGCTGAGCAGCAGCAGGGGTGCTGGACAGGATCTCCGCTGCCATCTGCAGGGCCTCAGAAGCAGCCTTTTCTCCCTCGGCAGCAATCACCTGCCGCSAAGGGAACATAGAGGGTGTTAAGGAGGCTGGGCCTACAGAAACGTGGACTGTTCRGTGCTGAGAGAGGCCGTCACCACCGTCTCCCCAGGGCCAATGCAAATCAACATTTCTGCTCTCTGAAGATCACAGCATGTGTGAAATACATTGATGTTCTGAGAGTTTGGGAACTCGCAACATGTAGAGAAGACTCTACAAAGTGAGAAAGGAACATGGGAGYGGGGAGAGCCCTGGCTGTGGCCCTGGGGGAGAGCAAATCTCTGTCCTGGGAAGGACCAAGATTTCCACAAGCTCTGTGGGCTGGAGATAGCCCCAGACTTGTGCATCCTTCTGCCCTACTTACAAGGCAGACCACAAATCTGGGCTTTCTGGGCAGACTCCACTGGGTAGACAGGCGTCCTACCACAGCTCCCCTTAAAGCTCTTGGACAGGAATGAAAGGACATAGGTTTGCCCAGAGCTGGACCCTAATTTGACATATTCTGGGCACCACTGCTGGAGGTATGAGAGGAAAGAGGGGTGCTCTGCATGGAGGTGGAAGCTGCTCATTCAGCGCTGGCATACCCGCACTTTGGCCTGTCTCTGAGCCTCTGCTTCCACAGCCAGGGTCTGGCGGACCTCAGCAGGCAGCTGCACGTTGTTGCTGTGTAAGAGACGAGAATTAAGAGGGCCCCCCAGGACAGGACAGGCCATGTCTGCGCCCAGTCAGACTGCYTGGACCTGGCTCCAGAGTCTTTGTAAAGCTCTTAGCTAATGTCCTTTGCTTTGAACTCCATGGCTGCCCCTTTTCTTGCTTGGGCCTTCTACTATTCCCATTCTTCTGTTTGTGTGCTTTTTTAATGAAACCAGGTGTCTGTGATTGCTTGACAGCAAACTCTGTATCCTGTTTATGTCTTTAAGGCTTGAGGCCTATGCTYGTCTCTTGAGAGTAGGCTCTGATGTCTCATAAGACACAGCCACAGGCCTTTCCTTTTGTTCATTATTCATTGCTTAGACCCAGATTCACTCGGCTCCCACTTCCGCAGCCCTCTGTGTGATGAGCGAGGCCCACCTTTCCCCATGGGCTTCTGAGACATAAGCCCCTCCTATCCAGTGCTGAGACCCGAGGACCTTGGATCTAGACCAGGAAACAGAGGGGTTGGGGGTCATCCATGAGTCCAGGGTACCACATGTGGYTGTAACTCTGCCAGGAACAGGAGCAAAATGCCAATGAGATCCTYGTGAAGGATCCTGCCCTTGCTGCCAGCACAGCAGCAAGTGCTATACTGCATTTTTACCCTAAGCAAAGGCTGAAAGGGGCAGAGGAAAAGCTAGTCGGAGGAAAAGCAGGAAAGACAGCTGGCAGTAGTGACCAGAGCACTGTAGGTGCCTCTCCTGGCACTTCCTACCTACATTTCTGTTCTTTCCACCTTGATCCCCCAGCAGCCTGTGACAGCATCCAGGGCCACCTGCAAATAAAAGGGTATTTTTGCATAGGGAGAACATCCTTTGCCCAGGCCCCTCCTGGGGAAGCAGAGTGTGCAGGGATGTTAATTCAAGGCAGTTAACAGTAGGACTTCTGGGCAGCTTTGTTAGTTTGTGCGTGCTATTGTCTGTGGCCTCTCAGAACTGAATTGGTTTCTTTCATTTCACTTTTGATTTGTTTCTCCTATAAGTTTTGCACAATTTAATCTGTCCATACTGGTTTGAGCGTTGARCCAATTCACTTCCCTTGGAAAGTGAATTCCTGACCAGCCTCATCTGTCTAGGTGTTGTGGCACTGTGGAACTGCTGCTACAGCTCACTTACACACAAGGCTAATGGCAACTTGGTCAGGCTGCAGAATAAAATCCCTATAAGAATCTTTTCTTTGAGCTAAGCAGTGAAGAGAGGCTCTTGCAGAGCACTCATTAAGCTGGTTTAAGGTGTTCCTTCCCTTCACATCATACCTATCCCTATTGCCTTTGTTGGCCACACCCTAGATTCTTCCCCTAAGGAGTTCAAAGCACATGTCCCATTTTTTATGAAGGGCTACATGTTTTTGCACCCTGTATAAACCAACATCTGTGATTCTGGGAGTCTAACCACTCCCAGCACCTCTTCAGAGCCTCAATTCACCCCTTGCTCGGCCCACGCTCTCCCTGGGTGGAAGCACCTTTATCTCCTGGCCGATGCTCTTCCTCTCCAGTAGGAGTTCGGAGAAGGCTCGGTGGGCCAGGAGGCGCTTTGTGGTGGTCTGCACCAGCAGCTGGATGGTCGTGGAGATGCTGGTCAGGGTGGTGAGCAGGAGAGAGGCATTCTCCAGACGGTAGTAGCACACAACATCTATCTCCAAAGTAACCATGTCTTTGGTCACCACCTAAGCAGGAGAAATGAGGCAAATGGAGCTAGTTCTGACAACTCCAAGGTTGCCAAAGTGCAAGTCTGGCAAGGTCTGCAAGAAGCAGGTGATTYCAAGACTGAGGAAGACTGGCTGAATGGTTAAGTCTTTGTGCTCCCAGCCCTTGGAGGAGCTGATTGACCCTGGGAAAACTCTTACATGTTTGTCCTGTGTAACTGTGAGTAGGGGGGGCCACAGATTCCAGATTCAGCCCTTCTTCCTTCCCAGGCCTGTGGAGCAGCTCTCCCCACGCCCCAAGGGACATCCTTGCAAGGTCTTACCTTCCTGCTCCTCTTCAGTGGGGTGGGTAAAAAACTAGTCCTATGCCTGTAGCCCAACCGCCTCCCTTTGGCTGGATRGTATTGTTAAAGCACTTCAGCCTGAACAGGACCCCTGCTTTTACAATAAACAATGGTTGGTATATTTTGGCTTTCTATTTTCTGAGGCATTAGGGAAACCCTGAGATTATTTTTTCCTTCAATCTTTTCTACACAACCACGAAGGTCGGAAGACGAGGGAGACRACGACATCTGTGTTCCCGTGAACCCTGGAGCTGGGATTTGGCCAAGAAGGCCTGGTTTTCAGTGAGACCCTGAGAAGGGGCAGTGCTGCTCACTGACTTATGGCCAATACGTTGGTGCTTTGTCACCTGGAAAAAGAATCACTGTATTACTTATATGCTGCTTTCTTAGCAYGAGGACTGACCTCAAGCCTGCCAAGGCCAGTCACAGGGAAGTGAAATGCTAAAACGTCCCAAGAGTGAATGTAGGGCTGGGGAGCTATACCTGGTGAAAAGGGATCTCCAGTGTTTTGAGGCGGAGGTCAACCTTGTGATATGTGTCCAGACAGGGAAGCAAGAAGAAAAGGCCTGTGAGGGGGAGAGACACAGAGAGCTAGTGATCACCAGAACCACAGAACCTCTCTTGTGTGTTCTGAGGGACCAGGAGAGGTGTTGGCAAGAAGAATTAGAAAGGAATAGCAAAAAAAAAAAAAAAATATATATATATATATATATACACATTTATATGGGCTCAAAATCTGTGACAATGTCAGTATGAGAAAGAACATCAGAAACTGATGGCTTTGTCATCTCCTGTCTGGCTGGGCCTGTCGGAGAGCTAAAAATGCACGAGCAGGTGAGAAGGGAAATGGAGAGAGGGAGCTGAGGGAACAACCTACCAGGCCTTCTGGCTCTGCCAGGAAGGAGATGCCCCAGCCTGAAAACGATGGCTCGCTCGTACTCCCGCACCACCTGCGGGGGGAAAAAGAGAGAGACTAGGCTGGAGGTAAAGGCTGGAGCCTGAGGAAAGGAGCCTCGCTCAGCTGCGTGCTGGGGCCCCTCTGCACTGTGAATGCCCCGTAATGCAGCTACCTCCTCACTATGTTTAAAAGTGAACAGAAATGTTACACCTCTAATTTATTTTAAAAAGGAGGAACTGAAGCCTCTTCTGCAAACCTGGCAGTCAAAGTATTTTACAGACAACGGTTGGGCCCCTGTGCAGCCCTCCTGCTGTGGCAATATATGAAAAAAGCACTAGGTAAAATTAATGATTAACTGATGAAAGGCAAACAAGAGACCAACTAAGTTTTATGGTAGTGCCTGCCGTATACTCAGTCAGTGGGTTGCATCCACCTCAGACACTAGTTGCTAAATTTAGAGAGGTCCCGTGGCTGTTCTCACCTTCATGCAAAACCACACAGAAACGGGGAATGTCATTATGATGAACAGGAAAGACAAGATGGTCAGAAGCCATTCACAGATGCCCAGACCTGGAGACTTCACACCTAGAGAGAAACCCAGCATGACCGCATTAAGGAATGGTGATGTGCTGAGACTTGCCTGCATAGCTCGATCTCTGTTCTGTCTTTTCTTTGGCCCTGGTTGAGCCCTTGGCTCTTGCTGGAGCTGTGTTAAATAACAACCTCTGCTCCACATGTCTAGGCAGCGTGGGGGGGCAACCTGATACATTTTTTTCTCTACTTTGCTGGCAAAAATTGAGCTTGGTCTCCATGCTTCCATGCATAATGCCTTTACCAGAGGCTTTATTTTAAAGTTCTGATGCTGCTGAGTARTATCAAAAGGCTTGGAAGGGGCAGCTTGCCTGGGCTGGAATCCCAGGAGGCTCCTTCCACCTCCGGCAAGACGAGCAGGAGAGGAGAGCAGGCCGCAGATGCGGGCAGACTGAGCGTGTTACTGCTTGCTGCAAGTTTGTCTCTGCTGCTGAGCACTGCTCTGCCCCTGCTCACTACAGAGCAGCTGGGAGGGTGGGGGTCTCCCAAGGAATACCTGTCCGTGCAGGATGGTGCCAAGGCGCCTGCCGCGCAGAGCCCACGAGCCCATCGCGTTTTGCCCCCTCCCTTCCACGGTCTGTTACCTTCCTCTTGCCGCTCGCTGTCCAGCAATGCAATCGCCTCCATTTCTTCATCAGATACCACTTCGTCCACGTCCACCACAGTGGACGTGTGCACCCTGCCCTCAGTCCCTGCGCTGCTCAGCGCCTCCTTTGCTTTCTCTTGCTTTGTGTCTCCCTTTCCCTTGCTGCTCTCCCTCTTGTCCCGTTTGCTCGGCGGGGCCGGAGGCTCCCCGCTCCTCCTGTGCGACTCCCTGGACTTGCTCCGAGACCTCTTATCCATCCTCATGTGGCTCTCCGAGCTGAGCAGCACGCAGCTGCCTGTGGCGGTGTGATGAATTTGTGCTTGAATTTATTGCTGCGGGCAGGAAAACTGGGCAGGGGAGGCGGTGATGGATGTGGGAGGCCCATTCCAAATGTGTCACGGGCTCCTTGGACATGGTGAGCAGTGACACGAGCAAGCTGCTCCCCAGCTGCTCCGCTCGACTCGCCGCTGCCAGCAGTGTGGGAAGAGCAGGGTGCATCCATGTGGGTGTTCATCTCTCTGCCTGGCTTTGGGGAAAAAAACACAGCCCAAAGCTCTGGGAAGGATTTTAGGAGGCACTTTCACCAAAGCTGCTGAAAAGCATTTCAAAGGAAGGTTGCTGGCCTGGAGGAACCCAAAGGGCGGCAATCGCCTGGCCGGGGGAGGACAGGTCATGGTGTTCCCCATGGGACAGCCGCATGAGCACCCACACACGGAGTAGCAGGAGGCACCAGCCTTGCTTCCTCCGTGTTTTCTCTYGGATTCCTGCTTTATTAGGACCTTAGGCAGTGGGAATCAGGGCTGGCTGGGGGAATTCACCACATGCCTGTCACGTGCTGGGGACCTGAGGGGCACAAGCCACTTTCACTGGGCTCTGGCGCAGCGCTAGACCATGCGGGGCAGAGCGYGCGATGGCTTTTAAGCAGGAGTAGGGGATTTCGGGCAGGAATAGGGGATTTCGGGCAGCAACAAAGCGCCTCGGGCAGGAGCCGGCGCACGCGGCGCCTCCCGCGGCTCATGGCGGCCGCCCCGCCCTGGCGCCCGGGGCGAGGCGGCGCGCGCGGGCGCGGCCACGAGGCGGCGCGGAGCTCTGGCGGGCTGCGCTGGGCGGCACGCGGAGCCCTTGCGGGGGTGGGCAGGTAGCACCACAGCCGCGTGGCGGTTGTGGGGCGGGAAGCGGTGGCGCCACGGTGGGTGTGGGGCAGGGGGCGCTCTGTGGGGCTGGCGGCGCCGGGGAGCAGGGCGGGAAGGCGGAGCGGCCGCGCCGCGCCCTCTCACTTGTGCTCGCCCCTCAGCGCAGACATGTCGAGGCAGGCGCGGCTCATGGACGTGCTGAAGAAGGAGGTGAGGTCGCTGCTGATGGCCGCCAAGGAGGGGCTCAGCCCGGCGCAGCTGGAGCAGGAGTACCGGGCCATGATCGGCAAGCCACTGCCCCTGGGCGAGCTGGGCTTCCTGAGCACCATGGAGCTGGTGGCCGCCATGCCCGAGGTGGTCACAGTCTGTCCCCACGGCAAAGACGCCTTTATCCTCAAAGGTGAGGGCTGGTTTTTCCGAGGAGGGCATGAGGGAGGCTCCAACATGGGGGTTTGCAGGAGGAGTTCCCAGAGATATGGGTCATGTCCCTCTGTTAGGTTTTTCTTCCTAAAGCTTTCTGTCTCACATCTTGCCTTTGGTGATTTTTTTTCTTCAACCCTCCCCCTCCCCCCCAAAAAAAAAATCTTTAGTTATTTCTCTCCATTTTGCCTTCTCGGTTTAGCTGCCATTAATGTTTCTAAAACTCATAGCACAGTAGAAGCCAAAATCAGGAATGAGGCCTCAGTCTATAAACATTTCCCTCCTTGACSCCCTGGTCTCTGTCAAAGAACCTCTCTTGGTTTCTTTGTCTCTGGGAAGGAGTGGTGGGTGCAAAGTCCTGGTTGGGGAGGATGAAATGATGTTTTCATAGAGCACTCCTGTAGGATGAGGAGTTGCCTGGAAGCATGAGAAAGACCTGGGCTGCCCTCAGGGGAGACCTTGCCAGCTGGTTCTGTTCCCTAGAGTAGCTTTTGTGCTTTATTATTATTTTTTTTTTTTCTGTAAGGGTCTTTTGAAAAGGACTCCGAGTCCGTCAGCGGCCTGGTACTATTAAGTTATAGTAAAGCTTTACATGATCTTGGCTGAGGAGGGCAGTGAGCTCTTCAGGTCTTTTCCAATGAAACCTGCTGCAGCTGGTTGCCCCTTTTGATCCTGTTTGTTTGACCACACTTCCCACTTTGATCTGTGTTTGTAATGACGGGGATGCAAACTGGATTTTGCTGGCTAAATCCGATCCAGAGCAGATGAAGAGAACGAAAAGAGTTTTAACTGTGTAGAGTTTCAGGTGATTTACTGTTTCAGTGGTTCTAAGAGTTTCTATTCTGTTCAGCTGTTGCAGATGAGACCACCAAAGACATTGCCAAGCTGATATCCAAACAAAGGACAAGTGTGAAGAGCCGGAGCGCTGCCCCAAGGGCCAGTGGTTTCCATTGCTCCAGGAATCAGCAGAGGCTCCCTCGGCGGGGCAGGGCTCCTCCTGTCCTGCCTGCAGCAGTGAAGAGCGAGCTGAAGGATCTGCTGAGTTCCTCCCCTGTTCTGCTCTCAGACTTCAATAAGGCCTTCTCCAGGCGTTTCGGTCGGGCGTTCAAGTACATGCAGTATGGGTTTTTTTCCATGCTTGAAATGCTCAGGAGTGTGTCTGATATTATCGCAATTGAACAGTCAAGAGCAGGCTCTTTGCTGACCCTGAAGAAGAGCTCAACTGAAGAGCAGCAGGAAAAGACCCTGCAGGGTGAGGAAGCCTCAAATTTCCAGGTCGACTGGAAATTCATAGTTCTTTTAAGTACTGTGTATGACCAATCAGCCCTGTCTCAGGTGGATGTTGGTACATTTTCARCTGCTGTAATAGTCCTGTTTCCCCTTAAGACCTGGCACAGAAGAGCTGTGGGATGCTGCACGATCAGCTGCATGTGCAGCCTATTGCAGGGGTGTTGTTTTGACAGCAGAGAGTGTAACTGGAAGATTTCCTCTCCCCATTTTAGAAGTAGCAGGTGGCAGAGATGTGGTTTAGCCCAGAGGGAACATGGGCTTTCTGAACACCTGTGCAGGGCTGGAATACTCGGTCATTCAAGGCAGTGGGTAACAAAACTAGAAGGGTCTCCCAAATGGCTGTTCTACCGGTTACTAAAGTCTCTTGAATGCTTCTTTTGAGGCTGAAGGTGTAGTAGGTTGTGACGAACAGTAACAACTATCACGTTCCACAAAGAAAAACAGAAGAGGCTGCAGGTATCCCCAGTGTTCCTGTGCCAGAGCAGAAAATCCAATACAGTGCCTGTCAAATTCTGACTTTTCTGGGGAAGTTTCCTTTCAGCAGCAGTCTGTCAGTTTATTTGGCATGTTCTCAGGAGCAAATTTTTGTTTTGAGTTGTGTCTCTAGTGAATGCCGGTGTATGCAATAGCTGTGAATGCTTCAAGAGATCAGGAAAAGGGCGCTGGTGCCTTAATATTTTTTTGGGGGGGGGGGATAATTTTCTTCTTAATAAGTAGCATTGCATCACTTTGCAAAAGAATATGACCCCAGGTTACTGTCTTTTCTGCAGTCCCTGCAGTTGAGATACTTCCTCCAGACCCCAGCTGTGACACAGAAAGCTTCCATGAGGCCGTTGAAGGGAAGTCAGAACCAGAGGAATCGCAAGCAGTGCATGGTGGTGATAAACTGAAACAAGTAAATGGCTGAGCGAGGGATTTGTAGCTCTTATGTTATAATCCTGGGAGAAAGACTCTTACTGCTTTTCACTTCTGTTGTGTTTTGAATGCACTACCTCTTCAAAAAGTGTTAATACTCCTTTTAGATGAGTTTGGCAGTGTTGAGATTCATGCCAGCCTGCTGTATAGCTTTGTGTGCTATCAAACCTAGGTCTTTTTCTTGTCTCTGTTCTTCAGATCTTCGTAACTTTGGGTAACTTATGTTGTTCATGCGCATTTTCTTTGTTAATGTATGCATTCGTGTTGCTTCTCTCGCAATTGATTTATCTAATTAACAGGAATTGTCATGAGTCTTGGAATTCCTTCCACGCTCATGCCTTGACGTGCTTCTGGGTTTTTTGCTTTGTTTTGTTTTTGTTTTTTTTTTTTTTCCTTTACAGTTGGAGAAAGACTTCAAGATAATGCTGTATAAAAAAGGAGCTGGAGAAACAGTAAGCTTGGCCCTCAAGGAGAAAATTCGAAGTGTAAGTATTGTTAGTTGAGCATCTTTCACACATGCTGCTCTCTACTGCTCACTGTCGTTTCCCTGAGCGTAGACATGTGTCCTTGTCTCCATGGACTTGTCTCCATTGTGTAAGCACCTTGAAAACCATCGTTTATTCTAATGCTCTTGATAGCTATTAAAGCTCTGCAGCAGAGATGGGATTGACATTGAGTGAGATGACAAATAAGCATGCATGTCCGGGTGTGATGTCCAGCTTCTACAAACATTGGTTAAGTGTATGTACAGGCTAGTGGCCGTGTGTCTGCACGTGTATCTGAGCCTGCAGCTGCCTACCAACGGTGTCTCCTTTTCTGTGTAGGTCGTAGCCAAGTATCCAGATGGTTTACTTGTTTCCAAGCTCCATCGTGAGTTTGAGGTAAGTCTTACGACTGGTGTTAATATTTCTTTTCACTAAAATTAGAGGTAGCCTTGTACCTGTGATGGTATAAAGTATGATTGAGTCAAAGCTGAGAGGTGGTACTTTCTTTTATTGCTGCTTAAGCTACTTCTGCCACAGTGCACACTTTCACATAAAATCCAATCATAAAAATCCATCCCAGTGGCCATCTAGCAAAGTGATAGTTACCCAGTGAGGTCTCTTTGTCACCGTAGTTCTTTAGACTGGGACATTCCTTGAAGAGAGGAGACAGGCATGCAGTTTTCTGATCCTGGCTGGGAGATGCTTAGAAGATGTTTTCTGAACGAGAACTGTTTGTGGGGCTTAGCGTTTTCTCCTTAACATTTCAAATATCCTCTGAAAGCTCAAGCCCAGCATTTCTTCTCTTTTGCCTCCTTAGAGACTTCCCCTACAGCTAGTGCTCCTCATAATCCAAAATCTGTTAATAGTCTGAGATATGACAACCTATTGCTCGTTGTAAATCTTAACGCTTCTCAGCGTGTAGAATACGGTTGTGGGCATTGTAAAAAATATCATTTTTGTTGGTTTTATTGTTTCCTGGCACTAGGCACACTTTAAAGAGAGTCTCTCTGTGGGGAAGCTTGGCTTTGTAGACATGTTGGAGTTTGTCTGCAGCCTTCASGACGTCCTCCATGTTGAGCGCAGGGAAGATGAGCAAGACTGGATGGTGTTTGACCTCAAATCAAGGTGCTTAACAGATGGTAAGATGGCAGTGTACATTACCATGCAAGGATGATGCTGCTTTTTGTATGAAAAATCAAGCAGAGACCTACAGGGCGCTTGGAGTTRCTCTCTCTGAAAGAGGAGCAGATGCCAAAAGACCTTGTGCACCGGTTTGAGATAAGCTGGGTAGTGCCTGAAACCTAAAGAAATATTAACCTGTTTGTTTTCTAATGAAAACCAATAACTAGATTCCTCAAGCTACATCAAAATAGTCTTGCGGATCAGTTGTAGTCAGGTCTGATTAAAGCAAGCTACTGTGGTTTATATCTTCTTAGTCATGACTACCGTGGTGTCTTGGTCTGCCTTTCTTTAGTGACCAAGATTATTTTCACAGAAATAAAATATTTGATTTTACAAATTGGAAATACTGATTTTTTTAATGAGTATTTTTGCTGTGATATCCGTTCAAACTGTGGTGTAGAGGTTTTCAGCAGTAGCTACTCCATTCTCCCACAAGATGGAAGTTTGCTTTGTGGTCATTTTCTGGAGTCTGCATATGTACAGGCATTTTTTTTGGAGCCTTTAGAGACATTCCCATTGGAGACTGACTGTTAATCAYTGTGTTGAACTGGACAAGGAGTAAATGCGCTTTACTTTTGATGTGTGAAGACAAATTGATTCTTTTTCTCTGTGCTTTGTAAGTATCTGGAAGAGTTTTAACCGTCTYCCTTACTTAGGCCATCCACTTGAAAGAAACGTGTATAAGTGTAGAATAACTTGCTGAGCACACTGTGCTCTGACACCTCCTCGAAAGCACCACCATGCTCTTGGTTAGAGGTTTGGATAGGCTTCGTTAAATCCCAGCAAGGACTCAGTGTAAACGTTTTCTCTGCTGGATTTGCCCTCGTTTGTGTTAGCTCTGCTTCTCGCACACAAACATTTCGCTGGTTTTCAAATGTAGAAGGGAACAGCTTTGGGATGAGCGTGAGCTTCGGTTTTTGACGTAGCGCTCTTAGTTCCACCAGATGAGCAGCGGCCATGTGAGGACTCCTCSTGTTGGTCGCTGCCCCCTCCTGCTGCCGACGTCTCCCGGGACTTCTCTCCCAGAAAGCCTGAGGATGCGGACCTGAAACAAAGCAACAAGTTCAGCGTGCTCACAAAGTCACCGGTGAGTCTGCAAAGCAGCAGCTAGTAATTAAACTGCAAATAAAACAGTGTTGGCTGTTGAATGTTTCCACTTAAAAATGTGTCTTGGTTTTCGAGGATTGGAGCACGTAGGTAGGAGAAAGGGAGAACTCCTGGAATCTAACTTGGCTGTTTTGTTTGCTAATGATCTTGGAAGCCTGGCATTAGGAATTACATAAACATACCTTGGAGAGATTCGTGCAGGCTGCCCAAGAAATTGTAGTTTGATGTGGTGAAATYTTCAAGAAATTCCCCTACGTTGGACAAAATGAGCATATGGGAAGGACAAAAGGGAATGCATGGTGCTGGTAACCTCAAACTCAAGTTCTTTGTTCTTATATATTACARAAAGAAAATGTTCAAAGCTCCTAGCAAGGTAAATTTCAGAAGATGTTTGTGCAACTAATATTTCTGATGAAAATAATCTGTAAATTTTGTCTTTTTTTTTTTTGTTTGTTTTTTAAAAAAGGCCCTAAAAGGAGTAAAGGTTGCTGAAGTGTACCAGTTAGGATATATAATGTAGTCATTGATCGGGTGGTTATGAGGAGAAGGGAAGGAAGAGACCCGATCCCCATGGTGTTAGAAGGTATCCAAATATCCCAGCACAAGAGGCAAACGATTAAAGCGTTGAGTGGACAACTGAGGGAAAAGGGCTGAGTCAAAAAGGTTCGAAGGGCTCAAAGAGACTTGGAAGTAATCCATGGGGAGAAAAAAAAAGTTGCTGTTTCACAGGCAAGAATTTCCTCGGTTTCTTTGGAACTCGAAACACAAACTTCGTTTTTAGTTCAGTGTTACTCAAAATCTTTAACGCATACACACACACAAAAAAATCCTCACGGGCTTTAGCCTTTGCTTAGGCTTTGAGAAGGAGAGACCTTGGAAAATTGCTTGAAAGAGCCGCCACTGTGAGGAGCCTCATTTGCAGCTGAAGTTTAGTGGTATGTGTGCTGGAAGGCAAGTTTTGCATACTTTCTCTAATGTATAATGCAGTGGTAACGTGTAGTGTGTTCGCTCTGAGCAAAAATGCAATCATTTTGACTTCTGATCTTTGGAAGAGTGCTGTTCATCGGCACGAAAGAAAGCTCTTGAGGCAGGGAAGGTAGCTAATGTACTGCCAAGGTTCTCCTCTACGCTAGTTTAAGTGAACTAACCTTTTCAACATAAAACAGTTAAAGAACAGTACAAAAATGTGTAAGCTGTGCTAGCTTGCTTGCATGGGCAGCTTTGTGCAGAGTGAGATCAGAATTTGTAGATTTTATTTGCTTGTTGTCCTAGAAAATATCTCTAATGATAGCCATTTGCTGAGTGTGAAAACAAGATGCTTTTGTTGCTTTTGAATAATTTTCAAATAGTGTTTTGCAGTTTCAATCATATGCACTTTCATGGTCACAGATCTTATAAATAGCATCTTTTGAGTAAAATGCAACAGAAATAGAATTTTTTTTAACAATAGCAATTCAACTCAAAACATATTGTGTCTAAATTTGAAGCATGGCTTTGATTCCTTCTCCTTTTATGCAGGAGTATGAGCAAGATGTTTTTATTCCACCACCCTTTTCCTGGAGGGAGGGAAGAGGGAAGAAAGAGCGAGAGAAATGAGTACTCCTATCACAGGGAAGGTTTTAGTATAAACTTGCACATTTTGCTAGAGTTCTGAGATACTCAGTACCTCACAAGACCTTGGAAAGGGAGAACTAATGCTTTTACCTTAACAGACTGTTCATGTGTGCTCGGCACCTGGCAAAACATCCGAGTGCCACTTTTCTCTTACCCTTTGTAGCCTGGAGCTCTGGAGTGTTCCCTGCTAGCCATGGAGGTGCCAATGCCAGAAATCCCCCTGGATGCTGTTCAAAGCGAGAGCCTCTGCCGCTTGCCACGGCTGGAGAGAAGCTGTTTGGTGGGAGTCTTTGTGGAGTTCATCGTCTCTCCTAGCCAGTTCTACATCCAGGTCTGCAGCAAGGAGACGTCCGATAAGCTGCAGGATCTGATGATTGAGATGAGGTGCGAACACGCTGTATGGGTTCGGTGCTGCCGCCTGTCCTGTGTGCCCGTGCTGAGGGGATGGGACACGCAGCCAGGAGTTGGGGTCACTGCTCGACTTTGCAGAGATGTGTGGAATGTCCTCCTGCATATGTGCAGAATGCTTTCTTACTCCATTTAACTAGCAAAGTGTTCCTTTGTCGTGCCTGGATTTGGCAGCACAACCCTGTCAGTGACTGTGGCAAGTGCATCATACATTTGGGATTTGGTTCTCAGAATCACAGGAGGACTGAGGGTTCAAGGGATCCCTAGAGCACATCCAGAGCATGGGGCACTCAGTCGCATCTGGGTAGGTTTGGAAGATCTCCAGAAAAGGAGACTCCACAGCCTCCTTGGGCAGTCTGTTCCAGGGCTCTGGCACCCTCACAGCAAGAAGTTCTTTCCCACATGAAACACAGGGAGTTCCATTTCCCACTTGGACCCATTATCCCTTATCCTATCACTGCCCACCACTGAAAAGAGTTTGGTCCTYTCCTCCCTACACTCTTCCCTCAGGTACTTATACATATTGATCAGATCCCCTCTCAGTCTTCTCCAGGCTAAACAGTGAAGCCTCACTCACTTGGTCTTTCCTTTCCTTAAGAKAGATGCTCCAGTCCCTTACACCACAGCAGTGCTGCAGTTCCTCCCGAATTCTGTGCTAAAGCAGATGCTTGACTCTCATAGGGTGYACTAAGTGTAGTTACAGATTCTGCAGAGACACTGAGGATGATAATTCATTTTAAGATGAGTTAACAAACTCATTCTTCACATTTTTTTTCAGCAGAAGTTCAGAATGAAATGGCAGAGACTGAAAGCTCATCTGATGCTGAGCTCTCGACTTGAATGACTATTTTAACTTCTTCTCTTAATTCCCTTACCATTGAATCCCAAGAGGAACATTCAAGTGTTAAAGTTTAGACTTGCATTTATTTTACTTTGTYGTTTCAGTGTATATTCACTGCAACACAGATGTAAAACATCCTTTAAAACAGCTCAGTTGCTGGCATACGTGGTAGCAGACAGGGCTCAGTCGTGACTAGCTAGTGGTGGAAAATGTGTTGATGAAAGCCAAATGAATAATGTGTTGTAGTATGTGTGGTTTGTGTGTGGTGTAAGAACAATACAGATAGACTATAGGTCTCTCCTGTATGCTTCCCTGCGTGGTGTTTCTGAACACTTGTRTTGACTGTGGGAGCTTTTCTGAGTTCTGCTTTAGGCTGAATGCCTGAAAATGCATGTAATGGGTGCTTTAAGAAATCCGGGAATTTTTTGGAGCCCCTGCATGTTCCTTGATGCTCTTTTCCTGCATCCTGCCAAACACGGGCTTTCCCTGTGGTGTTTTGCAGACGCTGTTACTCAAATAAAATGGTTTCTGATCGTTACATCATGCCCGAGTCCTCAGTGCAGCCCGGGCAACTTTGCTGTGTCATGATCTCCGAGGACAAGTGGTGGTACCGMGTTATCGTCCACCGTGTGCTCAGTGAGCACAACGTGGAGGTTTTCTACGCGGATTTTGGAAACCTGGGCCTTGTTCCAAGGTCTCGCCTGAGATTCCTCAAGTAAGTGTTGCAGGAAACATGGGGGTGACCTTGGGGCAATCTTTCGGCATTTCTGCCTTTATTTCTTAGCTTTGCCTCTCGTTACTTGTAGTCATTTTGAGGCACATGTCTAATCCTTCCTCGTGGGTTTTGTGACCCAGTGTAAACATCCTTGTGAATGAGTGTCAGTCTAAGCATTTGTATCAACATTCTCCTTTGTGACACAGGGTTTTTTGCTCTCTTTTGCCTCTTCATGCATAGCCATTGGCATTTGGTGGTTCAACAGTCATTTCTCTCAGACTATAACTTGGTAATCATAAGAGATTATGCTTTGGGTAAAGGAAAGCATAGGGGACTGGTTACTGCTGTTTTCTTCTACTATGCCTTTTGTATGTGTGGATACCTGCTCTGCTGTTTCATATCTCTGCATATGAAATCTCTTCCAAAGCAGTTTATCAGTTTTATTCATAAGTGCAAAATCCCCCAAAGAACAGAGGTAATTGTTGGATTTTAAAAGCCAGGAGAGGAGAAAGTTCAGCTATTCCAGCAGTTTTTACTGGGTGGTTTGCAGTGCTGATGATGATGCCTTTGTTTTTCCTTTTAGGTGGTGCTACTTGAAGCTCCCTGCTCAGGTGATCCCATGTTCCTTGGCATGGGTAAAACCCATAGAGGTTCGTGTTCAGGTTTGTTGTTGTTTACTGGCCTGTGTGCAACTGCCAAGTGGTATTTGACTTTGTCTTGATACTGGCAAGCATTGACATCAATGTAGGTGCCGCTCATGTTCATAGCAGAATCCCCCCCATATGTAGCAGAATGTGGCTGGACATGTCTGTCTCTTAACAAGTAATCAGCTTTCCACAGTGCATCTTCATTAGGTGCAGAGTATTCTTGCTTACATGGTTTTAGAAACAGATGGCTATCATTAAAGAAATGAGAAAACTTCTTTCTTTCCCAGTAGCTCTCCGTGGTCCCTCTGTAGCTTTGGTAGTTTCAGCACAGGTTCCTCTGGTTTTAATGTTTCTTCCCATGACCTTGCTTCACGTGAGTTGCTTTAGATTTASTTTGGTGCAGTCAGTGCAGCCAAAGAGTTACAGAGCGTGGCCTGTGCTGGGAAATCCTTGGTTCAAAAAGCCTGAGAACASAGATTTGAAAAGCAAGCACACTTGCTGCCTGAATTTTACAAGTGGTACTTGAAGTGCATTTTCACTGCACTTGTTTCCCATTTTTAGGAGGTTAGCGATTCCCATTTTCCTTTGTCCTCGGACTTAGCGGCTTCTTTAAAAGCTTGTGAGACTTTCCAAGTCACATAATTCCGTGATTCCACAAACTGTGACTTTTGTTAAAAATCCCAGTATTTTAGAGAGCAAATGCCATTGTGCTATGTTTGGAAATAGGTAATTAAAGGGAATGTCCAGTGGTAAGGTGCATTGCAGACTTTTGGGTAGCCTAATTTATGGGAGACTTCTCTGACTCTTCAGTTACTGCCCTAAGCCTGACTTAGCCTAATTGTYTGTTTGACCAGTACATGTAGAGGAAGGTCTAGGGCAACTGATGCTGGCTCATTCATAGTAACTTCTCACCCTTGTTTCTCTTGGAGGGCACGTGGACTGATGCAGCAACCCTCCAATTCCGGAGACTGTGTGGCTCAAAGCTGCTTGTGGGCATTGTGGATGAATATGTGGATGACGTTTTGCATCTCTTCTTGTGTGACACATCCTCCGAGTGGGATATCTACTTCCACAAYGTCTTGAAGAGTGAAGGACATGCAGAGATCTGCAGAGAAAACATCCCTTCCCAGGTCAGGAGGCAGTGAAAGGGTGACTTGGATATCTGTACGAGGCCAGTCTTTTCTTTGAAGCAAGTAGCTCTGAACTGAATGAACAAAACCTMTAACTGAGCACCTTGTGTCTGCATCCCATAATGTCGTAGCTAATTAGAATTAGAAAACTCAATTTTAAGTTGATGAGTTTGTAGATTCATCTGGAMTCTTTATGTTGTTTATAGATAATGCAGAATTGTAGAATAGCCACAGATGTTCTGAGCATCAGACCAAACTGAAATGTTAAGAGATGTGTTAGATTCTTTCCCACCTGTTGCTAGTTTCAGCTAGTTTTGCCTGTTGTAATTTGAGGCTCATGATTCATCCGAACACCTCAGTTGCTAAGACTCTGGTTAAGTAGTCAAGTCATAGAGGCAGGGGCACGTGGATGGGGGACAGAATAGTCAAATAACCTCCTCCTCGCTAATCACGGAAAGCTGTTTACACCATTAACAAACTGAAATATATCTTGGTTAAAATTGTACTTGGCCAAGGAACTAKGCAGTGCAGGACTGCCTGGCCACAGCAGATGGTATTTTGTACTGAGGTTGTRAACCAGTACAGGGGACAGTAATGACTTGGGTCCATCTATGACATTATTTGGATGTCTCAGCTCAGTTGCAGTAAGAATGGTAGGGATAATGACAACCATTAGAAAGATRCTGTCGTGATTTTATAACTCGTCGGAAAGGCAGGCTTTACAGTCCAGAGTGCTTGTCTTCATTTGAATCAGCCTTCTGCAGAATGAATGAGTGTTTTAGCAGGATTATATCCKCTGATTGCATGGGAATATCCAGTTTTGTAGGGAGGGGGACATTGCTGAATARTTTTGCAGTTGGAGGGAAGCAAGTTGATTTTTGCAAGAAGATAATTTCTGTGAGAATTTGGAGCTTCCCTGAAGGTGGTGTGCTGCTGCTTAAAATGTTCAGAAAATTGCTGATTTTTTTTTTTGTCCTTTTGTAGCTGTTTCAAAATATTTTGACTGTGCTATTCTGTGATCTTTTTCTTTTTTTTTTTCCTTGTTTATTTCTTTTATCCATTACTAGGGATTCCGGGAGCTGAATCCATTGGCCTTGTATGCCCAGCCCAGTGCAAAGCAGGAGAGTGCTGGAGTGGGAGAGCCTGAGCCTCCCTTGCAGCTGGAATCTCTAGGTGCAAACAGTGCAACAGCCAGTTCAAGGCTTGACAAGGGTGACCTGTGTGACCAGGTGGGCATTTGGCTGTGCTGTAGCTATAAATCAGCACCAAGTTTGGTGTCATACATTATTTTAGTTCCCTGCAGTTGAGAGTGGATTTTTCAATTATTATTATTTTTAACAAGGACAAGCAGGACTGCAATATAAAAGTGATTACAAGAGGAACATGGACACGTCTCCAGATGCTTGACYTCAGATCACTTTACCCTGTCAGCTCACTGAATTCCTCTGGCCTCAATCTGTCAGAGTATCTTGGCAGTTCTCATGCACCTTCACTTCTTAGAGAGAATGGACTCTCTGAAGAACTCACCGCAGTGCCTGATTCTTGAGATCAGCCTGACCTAACACACTTCCCTTTTGCCCCTCCTGTAGTGGGAAGGTGGTGTGTCTTCCCTACACTCACATTTAGCAAAGGCTGCGTAGTAATTGGGGGTGTCATTCAGGTGTCGGTAAAGAACAGAGCTTTGGGTGTTTTTTGCATTACGGGTCTTGCTGGTGAGCACAGTTAAGCTGGGTGTAAAACATAGGTCTTAAGTCCAACCTAATGTGCTGCCATTAGGAACGCCAGGAATAATTCTTTACTGATGTGTTCTCTGCTTTCCTTTACTACTTATATTGCAGCATTTTCATGACACTTCTTAACACAGAGGCCCAAGCACCTTTCAGGAAGGTGTCAGTGGTTGAAGTGTTGAGCAGCGTGCCTCTTGAAGGAGTGTTTTCCCTCATGTTTTTTCAGAATACAAATCTGAAATTAGCACAAAAGTTAGTGGGATGTTAGTAATTCTTCAAGAGCTTATTTTGCTTAGGTTTTGTTTTAGCAATCTAAATATCTGTACTAGAGAAACTACATAAGCTGTTTGTCGAGGGTATTAATGGCCCTGTCCTGCTGAAGATTAACATATCATCTGAACTGAAAGTCTTGAATCAACTTCTTAATTTTTTTACTGGGAAGAAATTGATGTAATTCTTCACTTAAGTGTGTGATTAAGACTTTGCAAATCTTGATTTAATTCTTGGCCCTCTGATAGGTGATTCAGGTGACCTTAGAGGGGTCATTTCATTTTTGTAAGCCTTGTTACTCAGCTATARAGAGAAATGGACTAGTTTATAGTCCATAGAAGTTTATGTCTTAAACTATTTTTTTGCAGAAATGGACTTTTCACTTTAATATGTGTATTTGTTGCCTCAAAAAATGAGATGCCCATCCTCCTGGAATCTGTGGATCTAATAATCGAAGTGGAATGTGATTCAATGCTTTCAAGTGTCTGAAATTACATTTCAGTACTTAGACTTGTTGCAGCTAATTGTTTTTCTGGTTCCARTGAGTATTTAAGGGATGTTCATTGATTAATTTGCCATTAAAAATATACCAGAATAGCATAAATACTAGTAAATGAAAGTGAGAACCAGGGGATAATAAAATCTAAGAAATGAAGTTTATTTTATTTGCAAAAACAAGCGACCTTCAAGAGATGTCTGAGTCRACTGTTGTATATCTTAAGCTGAAACTTCTTACCTGGAGACAACATTGCRGTGGTTCTGAGCATGGCTCTGCACTGCTTTGTCTTTGTGACTAACTCTAACGAACTGGCAGAGCCACCTTTGTGGAACAGAGAAGAGGAAACTCTTATTTAAAGCATGGAAGTMCAGGTGTGGTAGGTAGAGTTCTAGTCTAGTCGGTCCTTCAGTTAAATGGCTCTGAATTTATGCCTTACTCTAGAGATTTACTAAGTTTCCTTTTTCTTGGGCAAACTTCCTAGGATGAGGCAAGCTGGTCTCCAGGGATGCCATACCTAGAGCCAGTCTACATGGCCTCAGATTTCTGGGACAAGAAGAAACTCCCTCTGCAAACTGTTGAGGAGGACACTCGTGTCAGTGGCGGCACCGTAGCTTTGGATGCGGTGGCGTTTCCCATCCAGTCTGTCAGTGATGAAGGAAAAAGTGAGAAACAGCAAATCCAAGAGCCACTACAACAGGTTAGGTTCGAGTAATGCCCTTGGAGAAATTATTTTGGAGTTTTAAACATCCTTTGGTTGYGCTTCTCTTGACTCTGTACTTTGATTTAACAGAAAGATCTGGGGAGTCTGATTCCAAAATGGTTTAAACTGAAAGGTGTCTAATGTGACACTTGTTGTTGCTGAGCTAGCATGTCCTGGTAACTGTTCTTAAGCAGCAGGGAAACTCTTTGTGTTGCCAAATTTAATTTCCCTCATCGGGATTAACAACTTGTTACCGTTTTGTCCAGTCTCCTCTTGCCCTCTCCAACTATAGGATGACTGAGCATTCTGCTAGATTGGAGCCCTTCCACGTGGTGAAGTTTTTTTCAGAAGGCTGCAATAACCGTAAAATTTAACGTTTGGAAAATGAAATTTTATTCAGTAGATATAAGTTTTTTCCTGTGGAGGTAAGAGAAGTTAGTGACAGCTAGTTTCTTGTTTAGATTATATTTTTTTTATTCCTTCTCCAGATTGCCAAAGCTTCTTCAGAAAGACACGTTACAGTGTCTCTCAGGGTAGAGGGAATTCCTTCCTCCCTCCCTCCGGATAGTTAATGCCAGGCGAGATCTCACTGCTCTGTATTCTGTGTAGTAGATTGGCCGCAGTGCCTTCCACTTTCGTCTGCCCACACCAGCCGAGTCTCTTCTTGTTTTTTGCCTCTCCTTAGGCATGGCTCTTTTCAGCTGAGAAAGAGATATGGGATGATATGTGGCCGCCTCTGAGTCAGSTAGATGTCCCAAAAACAATGAATGAAGAACCTGAATTTGCAAAGGAGCATACCAATGAAAGCACCCCAGAGCTTACGACAGTGGTTAAGGTAAGGGCATTTTTTCTTGGCTAATGCTGTTGAGAGACCTCTGATTGTTTTACTGTATCTCAGAAGGGGAGATGAAATAACCACTGGCGACTAACGTGAACTCAGAGCTCCTTGCTGAGGTTTTTGGTGCTGTTGATAGCATGCTGGTGCATGTTCCATCCGCGCTGCTCTCTTACGCTCTGAGTACACCACAAGGTATTGCAGAAACAAGAGGGATCGATTCAACACTTTCTAGATCAAATCTGACCCTCACCACCTTTTTCTCCATGCAGTGGACTGGAGGCAGCTTCTTACAACGTGGCAGTGTGATACTGCTGGGGCTAGGGCAGGGAGTCATAGAGCAACATGCAGAGCTGGTTTACAAAGCTGTGGGTGCTTAGAGCTCCTCACATGTCCATACCTTGTGTTAGCACAGACAAAGCACATCCTGAATGATGAGTGGAAAGCTGACTTTCAAATAGGCTAGGGCAGACCTAGAAAAAAACGGTGGGTCTAGGACATGTTGCCTGGAGGAGGTGGAGAGGAAGCAGGCTAGGAAGAGTGACCTGAACGAAGAGGAATTAAGTGACGACCAGTGTGAGGATCAAGGAAGAGGAGATGAAGGCAGGTGGGTAGCTTGCCAGAGGTGTCTCAAACATTCTGCTGCAAGCATTAAACCTTGTGGCTTTAGAAGYGCAGGAATTCCTAACTAGATGAGTCCTGAGCCTGTTGTCCTTGCCGGGGTCTTTGCTATAGTCTCTAGAAGTGACAAACCTTTCTATTGAGGAAAGCTATGTAGTAAATGAGGGAAGTGGAGGGATCCTGCCTTTGGGCACTGGGCTCCAGCCAGCTAGCTCTTGGGACAGGAGGTTTTCCTTTCTCTGATACCTGCTCATCTCTTGGCCTGAGTGGATCTTTGWAGCAGCTGAATCTACAAACAGTGTCACAGGATGGTGTTAGTGTCCCCGAGTGCATTAGGATGAAGAGCAGATATTGCCTGACATGTTTGCTGCCCTTCACAGTACTGTCTAGGGTATCCCGTCTCATTTGTTCCTTCTCTAAACTGAACAGTCTCGGTCTTTTTGAATTACTTCCATCCCAGCTTTTTCCAATACTCATAGAGGTTTTCTCTGTCCCCCTTGCTTCCTGTCTGTTCCTATTTTGCCCTGAAGGGGCAGGAGTGAAATTGTCCCCACAGGTAGGACAGCATGGGTGGCAAGAGAGGAGACTTTTTATCTGTCAACTCTGTTTGCTCTTGTCCTGACAATCTTTTTTTCTTCTGCTGCATGTTAGGCAGAGTTTTTCTGTAGGCTGGTGGTGTCAAGGTGAGTAGCTAGTGAGTTGGACTCTAATACCTCATTCATTCAGATCATTCTGTCTTGGTGTTTTGTTAGCASCCAACATCTGCCCAGCCATCCAGCTCTCATACCTGTTTCAAGAGCTCCTCGTGGTCCTAGTGCTGTGCCCAGGTTAAATTACTTAAATTGACTTCTGAAAACAAACAAAAAAATGTTCTGGACTAGCTAGTGCTCTGAACAACACTCTCGCCTCTCAGCAGTGAGAGGGGGGCGTCCAGATGGTAATTTCCCCTCTCCTGAAGATGGGAGGTTTCCCTCTCCCTAGGAAAAGCCTAGAGAGCTGCCAAAGAGTTTTTGATCAGCTGTGGTTATACCAAGAGAATTGTGAGTTGGTGTTGGTTGGCCCATTGTCATCTCCTCCATGCTGAATTAATAAGTACATATATTGGCTACAGTCAGTGTTTGTGGCCGAGACACAGGTGCTCATCTCTGAAACTTAAATTTAATTTGTTTTCTTAACCAAAAGCATGGAGGGACTTCCTCAGACCTGCAGAAACTCCCTCCATCACTGCCATCACTCGCTCTGCGTGGGGCTGAGAGAGCAGCCAGCTGCTAGTGCTTTGCTAAGAGAGGGCGTCTTGTCAGCTTTTCAGCTTGCTCTGCAGTAAGAGCCGCCCTTTGGCGAGCTTGTGAGTAACTAATATTTTTAAAAATATATAGTTGCTGACATTCCAGTCCTGCTTGGCCTCTGAAGGATAACAAAGATCAGAGCAGCTAATGAACTGAGTATGCACTAATCGCACATCTCCTGAGGTTTTTTTATATATACATTTGCAGACACCACATTCTCTTGGAGAGTCCTCCAAGTCTGCTGTCTTATCCAAGTCACTGGAAGACTTTTACATCTCCCTCATCTACTCCAGCCAGCCAGCAGAAACAAGCCGAGAAGACCCTGATCAGACAGAAAGCTGTTCTAACAAGGCCCGACTTTTTGAAGCTGTACCTGCCTCTGTTCTGCTTCTGGCAACACCATTTGTCTTGGACCAGTGTAACAGTACGAATAGATTTGTTAGTAGAGTTGAGCACCGAGGAAAGCTGGGCAGTCTACTGTTGTGTTAGGGGCCTGGGCAGTCACTTTGCTAGAACAGATGGAAAAGTGGGGATTTCTCTGGGGTGGGGATGCAGCAAAATGAATTTCTAAATATCTAATGGGGACAATGAATAAGGAAGGGGTGGGGTTTTTTTTCCTCTCTGATTTTTTTGCAGTCTTTTCCAGACTTTCTGGTATTTTCATGCAGGTGTCTGCCTCTCTCTCTCTGTTAGTGTACGTTCCCTTCATTCTGGGAATCTCTGAGCAGGAAAAGTTTTTTTTCTTTGTTTCTTTGTCTCTTTGTGTTTTTGTTTTGTTTTGTTTGCTAACCTCATAAGACCACCTTAGGGAGTCTTGGCCTTTCCGTCTTCTAAATCATGAATGAATTTACAAGACATTGGGAAAATTGCCCAGTTTACAAGCTGTATTAAGTGACTTGTCCAAAAGCAGTGTCTGTTAGTGCCTTGGARCAGAGTGGTCTCCTGCCTCTGAAATGGAGGCTCACTCCTCGGGATGCAGTGACCTGTGTCACACTTGCTTTCCCTTTTTTGAGGAAATGGAAGTGAGCACTAGAGGGGGAGCGAGAGATGCTCCTGGATTGCACTGTGCCAGCATTGGCCTGTAGGTTAGCCCTTGTTCCACAGCTTGGAAAGGCCCAGGCAAATACGATTTATTTATTTGATCTAAATTAGCACTATTGGAGCAGCCCTTTAGATCCCGTCTTCCTTGTTTTCTTCCTCATGCAGATAAAACAAAGGACGAGGACCTCCCTGAGACAGATGCAGTTGCCCTTGGCAGTGCCAGTAGGCCGGCTGACCAGGAGGCCCATCAGAAGCTCTATGTTCCTCCTACCTCACCCTCTGCAACGCTGGGAGCTGCTGCACGGTTGGCTGCTTCCAGTGGCCTCTTCCAGTGGTTCCCAAGCCTGAGAAAGGAGATGTGAAGAGAGCAAAGAAGTTGAGAAGTTGTGCCTGAAGCAGCTGCCGAAGGGCACAGAGCCCTCGCTGCTCTGTCGCTTCTTTGGTCTGGAAGCATTTCATCCCTGGATCTTGGGATCTGGCATCTTCCCTGATATGCCCTGTATCTGTGTTAAATGTAACGTTCACTTTTAGGAAAATAGGCTATGTTCCTGTTGTATTGAAGTTGTACTGATTTATTCCTCTTTAATGTTTTGAAAGAACATCTGAGTGCTGTACTATGTTGCACCCTCTGAGGTGCAGAGAGGGAAAGCTGAACCCTCTTAAGTGCAGCTTTGACTGTGACTAGGGGTACAGGCACGTGGTCAGAACTTCTTTTTCAGTTATATCCCAGCTTAGGCTGCCACCTTTCTGAATGCTGCTAAGCTGGAAAAAAAAAAGAAAAAGAATTATCTACCCCAAGAAAAAGACACTTTAATTTGTTGATGATTTAGGATGCAGCACATATGAAGCCCCAGGAATCCTCTCTTACATATTCTGAAGCTTGGTGTGTTGCCCATGTTCTGCTCTGACTGCTTTCAGACGTGCATATGAAGCAAAGACCTTCCCAGGGCTTTCAATAACTTCAGCAGAGGGCAATAGTAATATAACTTGTATCCTGCAGGAGTGGTATTTTGCATGTAATTCACAGGCATGGAGGGAGATGCTGAGTCTTCGTGGCCTCCGAAAGTTACACGTATTGTGGTTTTGGTGCCAAGACTGCTCTCAGCACAGGACTGTGTTTTATGCTGCAAGGTGGTTAGTTGTACTTGTTCCAAGCATGGCCTCAGTGCTGGTGTTGKACCAGGAGAGTATTTGCTGAAGGCCACCGAAAGCGAAATTAGTTTTATGACCCTTTTTGAGTGATCAAGGGTCAGGAATTATCCTTTTRGGAAGCAGCTGGAGCAGCAGGAGGGGGGTGTTGCAGAGATGCTGTGTGATAGACCTGTTGATGGTGCTTTACATGCACTAGGGAAGCTGGTTGAACAGATGACCTGAACTTAACTAGAAATGCTGTCCTTAAAGAGGATATTCATTTTCATGCATGGTACAGTAGCATTSTTTATGCAGTTCTCTCTTGGTATTGGGTTTATTAATGCAGAATAAAGCTGTGAAAATGTATGTGGGCTGGTTTTGAATGCTGCTACGGAGGTCGCTTGCTTGGTGCCTACACTGTGTTCCTCTGYGCTTCTGGGTGAGCAAGGGCCAACCCACAAGCATGCCTCAAGCGTGATGCTGCTTCACTGTGAACCATCCAGAAAAGCTCCAAACAGGGTTTAATATCCACATGAGAATTGATAGTGGTCCAGCATAAAAATCTTAAAAGCTCGGGGTGGGAGGTGCAGGAGTTTAGGAGGAAGGACCAGCATAGGAGAGCATGGCCAGGGCCCAGGGAGTTCCACAAGTGTGTTTGAATGTCACTGTGGACCATTGCATGGGTGCAGTGGGTAGGAAAGAGGCATTTTGTGTCCTTCTGGCTTCTGAAATCACGGGAAGGGGCTCCTTGTTCTCCCAAGTGAGAGGGGCTGTGCTGGGTGGTTTCCGTGTGGCCCAAACCAGCGGCTCTGCTGGGCTGCGGTGTGGGAGCACTGCTCCGAGTGCTGCGCCTCTGGCCACCTGCTCTCCAGCTCCTTGCGGAGGAGGGACCTGTTGAGTCTTTTCCTCTTTGGAAAACCTGCTTTCCTGGCTGTTTCTGTCCATAAGGGGAGAATGGCACCTGGTAAAGTAGGATGGGAATGATGAGCTGAGCAAATCGGCCTGAGAGATGGTGGCTTTTGCTGCTACCACGAGGAGAGGAGGAGGGCAGTATCCTGGGGTAAGTGTCCTCATGCTGGAGTTCTCTTGAGCTAGCAGGACACAGGACCTAAACAAGCTCCAGTAGAAACCCTTGACTTGTGCCACTTGGCATGGTGATGCCTCGTCCTGGCCTCAGTGCTGGGGTGGGGKGTCACCTAGCCAGGCTAGTGAGGGCGGACATGAGGCGGCAGCAAAGTTTGGCTCTTTCTCTAGCAGGTATCTGGATGCCCCTGATTCTTTCTGTTCATTGTGAGGTTCATGGCCCTGTTCCCTCATGATGTGTCCTGGCTCCGTGGCAGCAGTCAGCACAGACCTGGTCTTGGGGGCCTGGCTGACCAAGACTTTGCTGTTGCGGGTGCCCACGACCTCCTCGTGTCCTCACCGCTGCACTAACCCCAACAATTGATGACAACTGCCACTGTGCTGGAGCTGGAGAGCTGAGCGGGGGGAGAGGGCGAGGGGGGCAGCAGTGGGAGCGGCCCCACGTGTCCTCCCTGCTCCGTGGTGGGAGGGCTGATGTCAGCAGCGCCAGGCGGTGCTTGGGAGAAGCCCAAGCTGGGAATGTGCTGCTCCAGCACCTTTTCTGCCGGCTGGCGGAAATGGTAAATTAGCAGCGGGGGACAGATGGCCACAAGCTGGTGCTGCCGGGGATGGGGAGGCCGAGGGCTGYCGCGCGTGCCAGCCATGCGTGCAGCATCAGTGAAGGCCTGCGACGGGTGGCTTGGGTGCTGCYGAGGGGCCCCACGCTACAAGGCAGTGTCTGAGGTCAGCTCTCCTCGTGTCTCTGCCCCTTGCCCCCTTCTGTCAGGGTCTCGGGGGCTTCCAGCTCCATGTGGGACCCAGGGCTCTTTTTCTGGAGAACTAATAGACCGAAAGCGCAGCTGTCCGTGTGGGTCTGTGTGGGTCTCGGAGGCGAGGGGTGTCACGGGAGAGATGCAGCCCTGAGGCAGCTGCCGGCCCTTTTCAGAATATTTCAGAATATTTCAGAATATTTAAGGTTGGAAGGGACCTCTAGAGATCATCTAGTCCAACCTTCCTGCTCAAGCAGGCACACCTAGAGCATGTGGCACAGGGTGGCATCCAGGCGGGTTTTGAAGACCTCCAGAGTAGGAGACTCCACAACCTCCCTGGGCAGCCTGTTCCACTGCTCTGTCACCCTMACAGTAAAGAAGTTGCTCCTCACCTGGAGACGGAGCTTCTTATGCTTCAGTTTGTGGCCATTACCCCTCGTCCTATCGCTGGCCACCAGTGAGAACAGCCTGTCCCCTTCCTCCCTGCATTCTCCCTTCCTGAACTTATACATATTAATCAGATCCCCTCTGAGCCGTCTCTTCTCCAGAGAAAACAGGCCCAGCTCACTCAGCCTCTCTTCATACGAGAGATGTTCCATTCCCTTAATCATCCTGGTTGCTCTTCTCTGGACCCTCTCCAGAAGCTCCACGTCCCTCCTATACTGGGGTGCCCAGAACTGAACACAGTACTCCAGGTACGGCCTCACCAGAGCTGAGTAGAGGGGCAGAATCMCCTCCCTTGACCTGCTGGCAACACTCCTCCTGATGCAGGCCAGGATGCCATTGGCCTTCTTGGCCACGAGGGCACACTGCTCACTCATGGTTAACTTGGTGTCAACCAGGACTCCCAGATCCCTCTCCGGGGAGGTGCTTTCCAGCAGGTCCACCCCTAATCTGTACTGATGCCTGGACCCTGCGCTTGTCCTTATTGAACCTCATGAGGTTCCTCTCTGCCCAACTCTCCAGCCTGTCCAGGTCCCTCTGGATGGCAGCCCAGCCCTCCGGAGTGTCGGCCAYTCCACCCAGCTTGGTGTCATCYGCAAACTTGCTCAGGGTGCACTCCGTGCCCTCGTCCAGGTCATTGATAAACAAGTTGAACATCACTGGGCCCAGTACTGACCCTTGGGGGACACCACTGGCCACAGGCCTCCAACTGGACTCGGCCCCATTTATSACCACCCTCTGAGCTCTGCCATCCAGCCAGCCCTCGATCCACCGCACCGTGCACTCGTCTAGYCCACTCTCCCGGAGCTTCCGTATGAGGATGTTATGGGAGACAGTGTCAAAAGCCTTGCTGAAGTCAAGGTAGACAACATCCACGGCTCTCCCCTTGCCACTGGCTGCCCCTGCTCGCCACCTTCTCCTTTGCTCTGGCCCCACCGGACTTCTCCGCTGCTCCTAATGGGGCAGGCAATGCTTTTCCAGGGAGTTCTGGCTGTTTGCGTGTTGTCTACCAGCAGCGACTAGTTTTCACCACATCCTTTCAAGCGTGTCGCCAAACTCTACCTCCTCGTGTAGTTTTCTTCCTTGGTCTGTCCTATGCCCAGGATTTAGGAGGTGAGCATGCCATTCCATGGTGGATTTTCTCCTCCTCCTGACACAGCTCAGATCACACTTCTCATGCCCAGCAGCTCCGTGTTTGTACATCCCTTGCTCGAGGCGGTGCAAAAAGAGGAAAATGCCTCAGGGAGCAAAGGGAGCAGAGCGCAACGCTACCTGTGCCTGTGGCACCGAGCCTGCGTCCTGGCTTTGGCTCTGGGTGCCSTGGGGAGAGGGGGTGGTGGGGCTGCAAAGGGGCAATTTGGCATGCCACCTGCCTGCCATAGCACTTGTATTGGGTTTGGTAAGGATTCTTTGAGGTTTTTTTAGACCAAAATCAAGCATTTTGGAAGTCAAAGCCTTTATCTTTGTGTGTTGCAAACACTTGCGTTTCAGATGGAAATTGAATCCTTTCCTCTTTTGGGAGGGGGTAAAACGGCGTTCAAGCCTGACTGGGATTGCTGCATGTGACCTGCAAGTAACTGCTTTTCTTTCCTCTGACCTGAAAGGATTTCTTCTTCTTTCCATTTGACAAGGGGGAGGGAAAAAAAAAAAGAGGAGAAAGCACATTGTTAGTGCAGGTCACTGCAAACAGGGTCTTGAGCTGCAGCTATCATTTTAGCTCAAGCACTCTGCTTAAAAAATAAAAATATCGACTCTTCTCACGGCTCCCAAGCACATGCACCAGTCTCTGGAGTGGGCTTTGTTTTTTTAAAAAAAATAATTATTTTTTTTTCAGTAGAAAGCCCTGGTTTTCCCTGCCTGCACTTAGCTGGGAGCTCCGAGCTGCTGGGGCAGGAATGCAGCTGAGTGCCTGCGGCAGCTGCTGCACGGAGAGCATGATGTGCTCAGGACCTCGACCTGTCCTGGCAGACTCCCTGTGGACCTGGCCACCTTGCCCCTGCACTGGGGTTCACCTTGGAGAGGGGCTGGAGGCTTTGGGCAGGATGGAGAGCGGTGGGTGTGATGGGTGCCTGTGTGGGGCTGAGCTGCTAGCTGCAATGCGGAGACTGCTGCTTCCTCCTGCTTCTCCCTTTTTCTCCCATCTTGGTCTCCCCAGTCCTCTCCTGTAGCTGCTCCCAGAGCCCTGGGATGGGATAAGGGTGGTATCTGGGAGCACGAAGGCACAGGAGACCCTGGGAGCAGGGCAGGGGCTGCAGCACGTTGCAKGCAGGCGCGTCTCGATGCAGGGGCGAGTTACTGGCAAGGCCTCTCGCTTGCGGCGTTTGACTGTGTGTGTCTCCCCTCGCAGCCCTCCCCGCAGCCGGGACGGCTCTTTTCTGCTTCAGCTCTTTATGGGCTGGAGCTGATTGCAGAGGGGTTGCGATCTCACTTGTGCTTTTAATCCYGCGGCTGTCAAGCTCCATTAGGAGACCGAGCATCATCTGGCTACCTCTGGGGCTGGGCTCCCCCTCGCCCGGCCTGAAATGAGGACAAGCCGGGGCTCCGGCAGCGCAGGCACGGGCCGCAGCACCACCAGTGCTTAAAGAGACATTGTGGCCACAGCCCGAGTACCTCTGGATGCCCAGGGCAGCATCTCCCCCTTTGCCCGCTCCGTCCCTGGCAGCAGCTCGCGCCGTCTGACCGCAGCTCCCTCGGGGCATGTTTCCTAGCCCCGCTAAGTGAATGGAGCTGCCATGCCTGCAGCAGCGTGTGGGGCTCTGCCAAGGCCACTGGGGCTTGGCAGGCGGCAGTCGTGCACTCTGGAGCGGATCGATGGCATGCTCGAGGGGGCGTGACTCCCTCCTGCCTGCTGTAACCCGGCTCCTCTTGTCTCCTGTCAGTGGGAAGGATGCAGGATGGTTGCTCCAGCAGAGGCACGTGGACTGGTGCCCTCCCAAGCCATCCAGCTTCATCATCTTGCGTGCACCAGGACCACGATGCTCCCTCATGGAGCAGGCTGAGCCTGGCCCCTGGGCTCTGCCAGGGCTCTGCCAGCTGCCCTGGACTCTGCTGAAAATGAAAACCGGGGACAGAGCGGGACAAAGTAAGAGCCGCTGGCAATGCCGCTTCACCTCCGCGCAGCCCCGGCGGCTTGGGAGCGCAGAGCCACCWGCCTACGCAGGAGGAAACGTGTTGATGTTTAAAGCTCAAGTGCACTGGCGCAAGGTGCAGCAGCGCGAGGGCATCTGCGGGCACAGTCCCCAGGGTGCGTGTACGTGCCGGCCTCTCTGCTATTTTGCAGCTTTTGTTTTAAAACTCTTTGGCAAACTCGTCCTCGGCAGTGGGAAGCAGCAGCTGGGCCTGTCGGCGGCCTGGGCGCTGAGCAGCCATTTAGCGGCGCGCCAGGCACTTAGGTGCTGCAGCGGGCGGCAGCCACTTATCTCTCGCCTCTCTTTCATAATTCATCTCATCCTCCCACTAAACTCGCAAAGCTGTTTGCATCCAAACAGGCGTTTGCTCCCTCCCCACTGTTGGAGCTGGCGGAGGAAGCGGAATGTCCGATGTCCCACAGCTCTGGTTGAGCCTGACCTTGTGGCCGGGACCTGGGGAGGAGTTGGTGACAGGCGGCCTCGGCCAGTGCAAGGTGATGGAGGGTGAGATGGGTGTTATTTCCTCCCGAATTGCAGGCTGGGCTCGGCCGGGAAGAAAGGATCACGGTTGTCGCTTCCTTGAAAGTGGGGAAGCCAAGGCATGGGCAGCTTGCGACCTCTGGCTTAATCTCGTGGTTTGAGGTGTCCAAAGCCTCCTTGCAGCAGGAGAGTGGCCCAATGCATTTTGCAGGGTGACACGCACGTCTCCCTGTGCATTGAGCCTTGCTGGGCCTGCGTGGTTGGGCCAGGCACGTTGAGCCTCRCTGGGCCTGTGTGGTTGGGCTGAGCTCCCAGCAGTGCCTGAGTGCCACAGCCCTCTGTCTGTGCAGGGCAGAACGGGGGCAAACGGTGCTTGAAGGAGACGCGGGGGCAGCTCTGCATCCCGCTGCCCCCGCCGGACATGCAGCTGGCGCGTTCTCCAGCTCCTCCCGATGCCAGCCCTGCCCCTGTGTTGAGGCCGGGGGCACTGGGAGGCCGCTGAGGGGCTGCACGGTTTTTTTTGGTGGTGGAGGGGAGTTGTTCCCTCCCTCGCAAACTTGGTCAAAAATTAAATAATAATAATACATTTTAAAAGCAAACTTGGGAGCGGTGGTGCCAGGGGGGCGCGGGGCGGACACGCCTCGCCTTGCCCGACTCCGCTTTCCTCCGGGGCTCGTTATTAATAGCGGTATCACCCTCCTCCTCCTCCTCCTCCTCCTCGCGGTCCTCCCCTTCCTCCCCGCGCCCGCCGCGGCGCCGCTGCCGGACTCGCCTTGGCTGCCTGCGACAGCCTCGCTCCAGCCCGGCCCGCTTGCGCTCGGCTCGGCTCTCCTCGGCTCTGCTCAGTGCTGCGCGGTCCTGCCGGGCCGCCGGACCCAGGTACGGAGCGGCGGGCTGGGGACTGTGGGGGGCTGCGGGAGGCAGCAGGGTCCAGTTCCTTCTCTTTCTTTAGTCCCACTTCTTTTTTTTTTCTTTTCTATTTTTCTTTTTTCATTCTTTTTTTTTTCTCTTTTCTTTCCTTCCCTCTTTTCTTTTCTTTTTTTTTTTAATTTTTTTTCCCTCTTCATTCTTATGTTGTACTTTCCAACTTGCTGTGTTTCATTCTAAGCCCCCGTTAACTCTGGATGCTTGTAAGGCTGAGACTTGCACTCTGCACCCCCCGTCCTGCGCTTGCCGCTGTTCTCGGCCCACCCAAGTTTCCCGGTGTGCCGGGCTCTGCTTCCCACCTCCTYACCAGGAGCGTGGAGCTGCAAGGGCCCCGCGGGGCCCTGCACCCCAACCTCTGTGCCAGAGTCATGGCTGTCCTTGCTGAAGCCAAGGAAATCAAATCCTCGTGTTCATTCACAAGGATCTCTGTTTTATCTCTGGCTGTGCTGCGGTAATTAAAGGAGACCTCTGCTCAAGTTATCTGCCTGGCCTTGGTTTCTCTTAAGGTTATCCTGGAGGATTTTATTCCCTGAAAAAGGACATGTTAGAACATTTAGTGTTTTCAGCCAGGATAGTCTTTTTTTGCACGTATGTGGGTACTATTGATTGCTTTTACAGCAAAGAGGTTTTCCARTGTGCCGTGGAATATTCCACCCCACCAGAGAGAGCTGTATCATGGGATGCTTCGTGTGCCCCGGCTGCCTGACTCCTGCACGGTGCCAGTCGGGGTATCGGGCCCATTTGGGCTGCTGGTCACCCCTTGCCGTGGTGCTGGCAGGGGGTGTCAGGCCGGACTGCGCTTCCCAGGGAGCAGGAGAAACCTCTGCCACTGGGAAGGGCTCTCACCTGTTGAAGAGCCACGAGCGGGTGGCAGATGTCGGCTCCCGCTGGCTACGGGCGGCAGCGGAGCAGGTGGCTGCAGCAGCGCTTGCCCTGCTCCCCATTCCTGCATCTTCACTGGGGTGCAAGATCCAACCCCACRTCCTTCCAAAACAACTGATTTTGGATTGAGGAAGGTTGGAGACTGCAGGCCTCCGCTCCGGGTGAAAGGAAGCTGACTGCGGAGCGTGGCCCTTTGAGAGGCCTCCTCCCTGGGGAAAGGTGCCTTGGATGCAGAAGCAGAGACCCAGCAACCTGGCTGTCGGTTGGGAGGCATCAGCAAGATGCTCTTGGGAGAGAGCAATGGAAAGGCTTGGAAATAGCTTTCCTTTTTATTTTTCTTTCTTTTTTTCCTAACCAGGAACTTGGGGAAAGTCCTTTTTGAGAAAGGCGATAGAAATCAGAAGTCGGGATAAGAAATAAGGTCAAGCTGTGCTGGTGTTCCCAGCCCCGGCTGCCTCCCCTCCTCCCTGCTCCGGGCTGCTTCTCCTGCACATCTGCTACGAGAGCAGAAATCGAGCCCCCGCCTGTCCCCCTGCTCTGACCTTCCCTGTCGCTGTTTTGCTACCCGGACAAAATGTTTATGGAGGCTCTGTCGCTGTTRCTCTCCCGGGAGCATTTCACACTTCATTTGCCCACGACATTGGGCGATTTCATGCCACGTTCTTCATGGTTTTGGGCTGGTGGGCACTTGAGCGTGACTGTCCCGTGCAGCCGCCTGCGACTGGTGCCACTCGTGCCTGCAGGTGGATGCTGACGGATGGGTGAGGTGAAGGGCAGCTGTGGACAGTCTGCATCTCCAGCGCTTTCTAAACCACAAAGAATGAAAAGGCATTTTGTAGTAAACCCCCTTCTCACCAGTTGCCTCCTGGGGCTCTTCCACATCTTGCTGCTTAATTTGCAGACCTGATTCCTGCCCCGTCACGTTGGTCACACTGCACCTTTTTGGCRTGGCTTGTGATGCAGTCGCACTGGTGAGGGGGGCCAGAAGCAACGGGATGGGTCCTACAAGGAGCCCCTGGACAGGGCTTTCCCATTGCTTGCTGGAAGGCTGCTCCATGGAGSTTGGCACCATCTGTCCATCCACCAGCCTTGCAGCAGGTCAGAAGACCTGCATGGTTGCAGCCAACGGTGCCTGACAGAGCAGGGCGGGATGGCAGCATTTTAGGGTCCGGCACCCGTGTGCTCGAGGCCACTGGCATCACTAGAGTGCAGTGATGGAGCCCTCAGGGAGTGTTTCTCCCCACTAATTGAAGCAATTAGCAGTGTGGCTGAGCGCTGCCCAAAGCAGCCCAAGCAGCTGGGGCTGATCTCTCTTCTGGTTTCAGTACAACAGTGCCCAGAGGGGCCGTGTCCTCCAGCCCTTGCTCGTGTCCACCTCGTMGCTCGGCAAGCGCTGGTGGTGCCGGTGCCGCTGGTGTCTGCCCCAGGCACTGCTGTGCAGGACAAGTCCCAGTGCCTCCTGCCTGTGCTTCACCCCAAAGCCCCAATATCTCTGAGTTTTGCCCCCGTGATACAGGGAGAGTGTAGAGCTTGGGCAGAAGGTGCTCTTGAGGAGGCTCAAGGGAAAGAGTTTTTCCACAGCAAAAAGTCTGTGCAAAGGGCGAGGAGAAGTAATGGAGGAAAAAAGAGAAGTCTYTCTGTTTTTTTAGACACTGGCCTCGTTACTGTGATCTCCAACCCCAGTTCCAGAGCCGGCACCTGGCCCTGCTGTCTGGTCCCATTTGAGGGAGACAGTCTGTCTCCACAACACTTTTGGGGAGCGAAGGTCTCTCCAGCACTCCTGACCATAGTACTGCACGTGGGAGGCTCTTCTCTGCGTATTGCTCAGGCGAATGTAATTAGGCTTTAATGAGTCATTAAGATAAATCTCTGTTTATCCTCCGAGCGGCCATGCCAGGAGGATGCTGACAGTTGAAGCAGCCGGTCTTGCATCATGCCCAAGAGGAGCCTGCGTGCTCTGTGAGCTGGGGCTGCAGTGGCCTTGTCTGCATCCCTGTCCTGTGCTGTGGGGGAGGCTGCTGCCAAGCACCTTCCTGAATTGCTCCAGCACTGTGGGAGGGAAGGGGAGTATTGGGCAGATGCTGAGGTACAGAAAGGCCCATMACTGATGGCCATCTAAGGGAGGTTTTTGAGGCAATTAATAAGGTTTTAATAAATAACGACTTGGAAGGGAGGTGGGTTGAGAGGTGTGTGSAGCCATCATAGCTCTGCCTGTGGGGGGAGCACGCTGAACATAGGGTTGACTGAAAAACTTGGACCCTACCACGGGCTGGGGTGCGGGTCCCTCCAAGYGGCCAAGGGAGCTCAGGGAGAAGCGGGTGGCAGGTGCAGCGGGAGGGTTTTGCCCGCAGTGATGCGGGGCTCCCCGAGAGGCCGTGAGCTGCTTCCCGTGACCGCCCCGCTGTGACTGCTCTCACCCCTTCTAGCCATACCTGTGGTGAAGAAGCGCTTGGAGTTGCGAGGTCCCTTAATAGAATTATCCCAGCTGAAGAGCATCACGTGTGAATTCCTTTGGTGGCAATGGCAAGGAAAGCGAAGCCAGGAGCAGAGGGAATCTCCCTCAGGTGTTTTTGGAGTGAGCTGAGGTCTCCATGCCCAATGTACTGAGAGGAAAGGCCTGTGGGGCCAGCAGCAACACGGATGCTCCTGGAAAATGGCCCTGGTGGGACTGAGAGCAGAGCCACTTCCCTGGGARGAGGCAGGGCCGGGCTTCTGGGCACGGAGCCCTTCCCAGGGTGCTGCTGATCTTGGCAGTACTTCTTGGGGTCCTACCTCATGTAAAACTGGCAGAAAAGACAGGAAAGAGGTGCAGGAGAGGGGCAGGATCTTGATGGCATGCGAGGCAGGGCCAGCGGCGGGGAGGGCATCATCGCCCTGCGAGGCTGGAGCTCCGGACACATCTGTTGGCCACTCCACTCCCCGTCACCAGCTAATCGTCTGCTGTGCTCGGAGCGCTAAATCAAATCATGGCTCCCATGAAATGAAGTTTTCTGGATGTGAGCGGCTGCCTGCAGCATCCGTCACGGCCTGACTCGCTGCACACCGCGCTGGGGTTGGCAAAGGCCAGATCCAGCCTCTTCTCCCTGTTAGTGGAGCCGCTGGGGGATGCAATAACTCCCTCATTCCCTCCAGTCGGCATCTTGGGGTGCAGTGGGGCTCTAAATGGCATGGGAGCCCAATGCATCTGTCTCTATTATTAGCACCGTGTTGGGTCGGCGGATGGATGGTGATATAAGCCGGGTTGTATTGATTTCATGTTATTTATTTATTTAAATTTTGCAYGGGCGAGAACCTTGAGGAGGAAATGAAATCCCAGTTGTCCACTGTGCCCCCATATGGTGACTTTCCAAGAGCTGCGAATTGATGTGGGGCGGGTGACTGTTCCCAGCTGCTTGTCCTGTGTAAATTGCCACAGCTTGGCTCTGGCGGGCACCCCTCGTTGTGGCAGTGATGGTGCCACTGTGTGCAACGCCCAGGCTGGGCACCCGATTAGGCAGCTCTGCTCCGAGCGCCGCCACCTCCCTCGATCAATTACTGGCCGTGTGCAAGTGCCTGATTAGATCTGGGCAGCTGGCAACCGGCTGGCGCTGGGGCCCTATCAATTAGTGCCGTTACGGGGCAGGCACGGGGCTCCCTAATGAAATGTGCTGGAGCCAGATGTGCGGCGCTTCCCAGTGTGGTGGGTGACACCTCCCCATCTCCCTCCCCCTCCCTCTCCATTTCCCTCTCCCTCTCCCTTCCGTCCCTGCAGGGCCACCTGCATGCTCTCCGGCTGTCTCCATGGGGCCAGCGTGACTGTGAGGCTGCCTCGGCTCCTTTCCAGGTAAGAGCTCGCTGGGATCCTGCTGCACACCCAGCGTGCCCAGGCGAGGTGACAGTCACTCGTCACAGAGCAACCCGGTGAAGCTTAATGTCTCCCTCCCTGTTTATTGCAGGTCCTCTGGATCTCCCTCACAGAAACTTCGTGTGGGAGCTGGGCTGGCAGTGCTTCCCATCACGGACCAAGCAAGCAGGCGCTCCAAGCTGGGCCTCGGCTTCCGCGAGGGCCGTAGACTGCTAGGTTCCTAGCTGTGGGGAGGCAGGAAGGTGGGTGAGATGCAAGTGTCCCAGCAGAGCGGCTGCAAGGGATGGGCGCTTGCACCAGTGGCTTTGGCTCGGGTGTCCCCACGCGTCCCCTACCTGTGCTGCCAACAGCTCCGTCTGGGAGAAGGGTCCCCCATGCAGCCGGAGGGAGACGAGATCTCCGTCGCGCTCGTGGAGGTGTTGGACCTCCTCACCGGCCAGGCTGGTGGCTGCGTGGCCGGAGGCTGCCCCAGCTGGAGGGTTTCCCATAGCTGGTGCCCAGGAGGTGATGCCCGTCTCCTTGCCCTGCCCTGCAGAGTTTGATGGAGAACCGGTCGGATGACAGCGGGAACTGTTGTTATCACCGGGGGAATCCTAGCCACGGTGATCCTGCTGTGCATCATTGCCGTGCTCTGCTATTGTAGGCTTCAGGTAAGCAGCCCCGCGCCTTCCTGCGCCTCCCGCCCAATCGCTGGCATGGCGGGGACCTCGGGGACCTTCCCCCCTGTCTCGGTATTCACCGAGAGCTAACGTTCTTCCTGGACCTGGGCAACTCTCCCCAGGCTTCTGAGGATCTGCAGCACTCGGCAGTGTGGGCTTGGCTGGGTCTGTGACACCAGGTGCAGGGTTTTATCTTTCCCTGCAGCTCCAGCAGGGAGGCTTTCAGCAGCAGCAGGCTGCAACCTCTGTCTTTTTAAAAGTTAATGTGGTGCCGGTGCCACACAGCAGTTATCTCCCATGCTCTCCATCACACGGGAGTAGGGCGTGTTCCCGGCTGGTGCGATGTAATTCCAGGCTTTCCTGCTGTGCTGCGCACGGGAGAGGCTGCATCCTCACCAGCTGCCTCTCAGAGCACGTTTGGGTCAGCGGCCAGGTTGCACCCCATGCCAGCCGCTCCGTGGGACCCGCCATCCTTTGGGCAGAGTGGAGCAGCCACCTCGAGCAGAGGGGGCCAGCAGGGAGCTTCTCTGGCAGGGGTACGAGCAGTGGTGGGGCCGAATCTACCCGCTGACTCCTTTGCTGCCACGGGGCAGAGGAGCTGACCCAGCTCTGCCTCCCTGGGGAGGCTAAACCCCGCTCGGTCTCAGTGCAATACTTCTCCCACCAGCTGCTTAATCGCTCCTTGGCTTTGCGGGCAGGCAGAGCCCAGGCGGCCCCACTCAAGCTGCAGTAGCGTAGTGCGATGGATAAGGCTGCCTGCTGGTGTCACTGCCCTCTCCCCTTCCCTATCCAGGGTGGTTCCTGGGGGTGGAGGTGGCTCTTGCCTCTTGCTTTCTGGTAACAGCCTTTCCCTCACGCCCAGTACTACTGCTGCAAGAAGGATGAATCTGATGAGGAAGAGGAGGAGGAGGAAGAGGAGGAAGAGCCTGACCTTCCTGCTCAAGTACATCTTGGCACATGCAATGCCTGCAACTTCCGCGCTGTGGATGGCCAGGGCAGCCCCGTGTCGCCACCCAATGAGCTCAGCCAGCGAGGGGCTCACAGCTACTGCCCCACGTGCTCGCCCTACGGCTCCCCCTTCTACATACGGACTGCCGACATGGTGCGCAATGGGGGCGAGCGCATCCCCTACGCACCCGCGTGCTACAAGGAGATGGGGCAGCCCCTTGGCATGGCGGCCCTCCAAGGCTACCCGGTGAGCCGCCACGGCGTCCTTCACGAGAGCTTCCCGAACCCCAGGGCTATCAGTACGGACGTGTAGCCACCACTGTCACTTGCACAGGATGCTCCAAGCAGGCGCCCACTCGAGGGAAGGGGCTTCTCACTTGTATTTGGGGGCGTTCATGCAGGGAGGACCCCGTAGTCCAGGCCAAGACCAGCACAGTCCTCCTGCGGAGCTGCCCAGCACTACTAAGCTTATGGGTAAGAAGATGAGAGAGACGTCAAAGGGCAACGTTAGAACAGCTATCCTTGAACCCATAATAAATGTAATTACTATTCTACTCTATCTCCTGAAGGGACTTGTCTAATGAGGGCTATGTACAGTACAAACTAACGAAACTACCCAAGACTTGCCTGACCTTCCAGACTTCCCGAGCCTCAAATAAGGTCTTTGGTGTCTACACGAAGCAACCCTACCTGCCACTACCTGAGGCAATAGCCACAGCCTCCGGTACAGTGAACCGAGCTCATGCAGATGCTGGGAGCTGCCACCTCTGCAGCAACGGGAACAACAAGCAGAGGGAAGGAGAGAGGCGGAAAATCCCAATGCCAAGTGCTCCAATTGATGGAGAGCAAAGGTTTGGATYGTTCTCCCCTTGTACAGCATTAGTTTCCATTAATGGTTAGCTTTCCTGTTACAAGTAAAAATGATCTTTACATGAGCTGAACAAGCTAAAGAGGAAATGAATTTGGGCAACTGCAAGGGGAGGCAAAGGAGCTAGTAAAGCTACTCATGTAGGCTGATGGACACAGGTTGATCCTTCTGCTTTCACAGCCCCTGCGCCTTTTAATATTCACAAGCTTTCTTAGGAGTCATTTTAACTTGAGCCAGTAAAAATGTCAAGATTTTATGTGCGGGAAGCATTGCACCTGTGGGGAAGTGCTGTCTCCACCACCTTCAGCCTTCAAAGCCCTCAGATTACCCTGACATTTCTGGCAAGCTGGAAGGAAGATTGTGTTCAGGAGAGAGTTTGCTTTTGCCAGCAATAGAGGAGACTCCCCAGGTCACTTCTCCTCCTTTGATGGCAATGCGGCCTCCAGTGAGGCACTCCTCCTTTCCTTTCCGAAGAGGATGCAAGACCTGAGCTTGGGTTCATCGGCTCTGCAGCCGGTAATGACAGCTCGGCCAGTGACTCTGTCTTTCTGCAAAAATGAATGTGGGAAAGTTCCTTCTTCCTCCATAAATCAAATTAGGTGAAAAATTACTGAAAAGGCATCTCCGTCATTCACAGGCACTTCCATAGCAACCGAGGCGGAATGGCTCTGCTGAGCACTTCTCATTCACGGTAGCGAGGAGGAACCCGGACAGCAAAGATTCCCACAGCCTTATGGATATTAAAGGTAACAGCAGGAAAATGACTACTCCACTTTTGCAACATATGGTAGAACTGCTCAGAAATACGAGTAGGGCTTTTTTCACTACTACAGTTTGGAATTTGGCCTGATGCTCCCAGAAGGATTTGGACTGCCCAGTCTTAATTTCCTTATCTGTGTGCAGCTAGATAGGCCTCTGCATAAAGGCACATGTCACCAGAGCCTCAGCCACTTACATTATCAGGCGAAAGGTTACCTTACACTTTAGACTGGTTCATACCTGGGTACCTCTGCTCTAGCTACCAGAAAAGAGGGAGCCAAGTAAATACTATGAGGAAGGTCCTTGTAAACCCAGACAGTTTTATCCTGCCCCCCTTTTGCCCCACCTCTGTCTCACGTTATTCACCATCTACCCCATCTTCAAGCCAGAGAGACACTGGCCCATCCTCCTGAGGCTCGGTCCTGAGGCTGCGTTTCTTCTATAGAGCCTCCTTCACGTCTCCAGGCGGTGACAGCAGGTCTTTAAATGTTCTATCACATTGCAGGCAGGCATGAAGTAAAAAATTGGGAATGCAGCAACAAAGTGCACTAGCTCATAGTCCGTAGCTGCTGCTGCCCTCCAGACAGTACTCCCCGCTGGTTACATAATCTGACCCGTCTTCTTGTCTACCTTGGCAAATCCTGTCCTTTCCCTCTAGGGCATCTGCCCAGCTAGGCCTCCACCCGCGGGGAGCAGCAAGCCCCGGTGCTGCAGGTCCCTCCTGCGCCGCTCTGCCAGGCAGCACCATCTCGGCCACAGGCACAGAGCCCGCTCAAGGACACTGCGTGTCCAGGTGTCTGATTCTACCTCTTGGTGCCAAGCATGGCTTCCTGCTGCTGTGGCACTGTGGGCTGCRCTGCTGCATTGTCAAGGTGGTGCTCACACGCCGGGCTCTTGTTTCTGCGGCCACCCTTCTGGTGAAAGGCTTCCATCACTAAYCTTCTCTTGGAAGACAAACGTATCATCATCTTCATCTCATGCAAACTGAGCATAACTAACAAGGTGCCAAGCCTGGCAGGACAATTCCGGAGTAGCTGGATGGCCAAGATAAGGATTAACCTCACAGCAAATATGTAAAATCGTGGGCCTGGCATATCTGCTCATGAATGGGTGAGTCTGGAAGGGCAGAAATGGGAGAGCCCAGTGTGAAGTCTAAGCTTTTGGGGAAGGAGGGGGAACAGGAAGGGGGAAGGGATCTCAGATTTTTTCCACTTCACATTTCTCCTCTTATTATTCTCTTTTTGTTGCTCAGCTGTGAGTCCAAATATAATGTCAGAAATAAATGAGGACTTTCAAATACAAAACAGGAGTGGTTTCTGTCCTTTGGCAGGCAACACAAAATGGGGTTTATACAGTGTTGCCCTGGAAGCTGCCTTGGCTCAAGGATTTGTCCTTCCCACCCTTTCTGCTTTTCTTCTTCTCCTGCCCCTCTTTCTCCTTCACCTCTGGTCTAGGTGCATGCAACCCCAAAACTTTTACAGTTTAGCTCTTTATTGTGACACAGATTTTTGGTGTGTTTTAGATATTGACCTTGTAGTACAAAAATGAGCACAGTAGAGTGGCTGTTGGCCATGTGGGCTCTGTTGCAGGCCAGCCTCTTTGCCTCACCATCTCCAACTAGGGCTTCTGCTGATGTGGGCCTGGTTGGGGCTGCCACATGAATGACCAGAGCACTGAGGAGGAGCTCTTCAGAGAGGACTGACAGCATGGACAGGCTTTCCCAACTCGCTTCTCAGTAGCTTTGTAGGAACTGGCAGTTTGTCTTAAGTAAAATCCTCTCAGTGGCGAGCAGACAGCGATGACTAAGTCCTAAAATCCTTCCTYGCTAAGCGGGCTGGCTTACAGGGATAGGTTCCGTGGCCAAGCTACACAGGGTGGCTTCATGTGGTAAAGTCTGGTTCCAGGCGCTCTTACCACTGAGCGCGGAAGGACAGTACGGCCTGGCAGCAGTCAGGGTGACTTGGTGTGACACGACCGGCAGCAAGCCTTCCTGTAGTACCAGTGAGAGCACAGCTTCACCTTCAGCACCAGCATGCAGTTGGACGTCGCTCTGTCTTCACAGTCGTCTTCTGGAGGACAGAAGCRCCCACAGAAAGTGTTAGCGCAGAAACACCCTTCCCCTAGCTGAAAGCGGGAGGCAGCAAAGGGCTCCCAAAGACTCCTCTCTCCTGACCCTCTCAGTCTCACCTGGTGCCTCTGTGGGGCATGGCGGGAGTTGGCAGCTCTGCCTAGCTTCTGGTTTGGAAGTGGGGTCACAACCCTGACCCAGCGCCTCCCCTTGGTAGCACTTCACCTCACGCAGTCGCACACCAGCCCCGCACGTCTTGCTGCACTGTTGGGATCAAGAAAGGACAGGGATTGTAAGAGACATTTTCTTTTCCTACAGGTCCCAAGTGTTTCCTTTCAGTCACGCCTCTCAGTTTCCTATTTTGGTGGCTGTTCTTGAGGAGGACACACTTGTCTCAAACCCAGACTTCTCTCTCACTGCTGGAGCAGAGCCAGTCAGAGCTGGGGGACAGGCAGGGTGATGTAGCAGTTCTTTTTTTCTTCTTTAATGCAATTTAGAATGGTTTTTGCTTTGGACACTGAATGCTTTGTGCATTTAGAGGGACAAAACAGCTCGTGTGAGCCAGTCCCAGTCCCCSCTGTCCCCTGATTCCCTAAATGCTTAGCAATTAAAATGAAAGGAAAGCAGGGAGAGGAGAGAACATGGACTCCTAGCAGAGGGAGGAGACAGGGCTGTACTGGCTGTGGTGTGGTCATGGTCTGGCATCAGATAATAATCTACATGCTCTAAGGTTTTCTTCAGCCAGCAGGTGTCGGTGCCTCTACTGGCCGCCTGGACTGACACAGAGCAGGACTCGCGGATCTGTCTAGACCTAACACAGAACACAGAAGAGGACAGTGCAAATCCTCAGTGCTCCATGCAGTTCATGCTCCATCAGCCTAGGTCATGAGGCCACCTCTGTCTGCATTCTCAAGCCCCACCTGAGACCAGGAAGTGGTGAACCATGTTGAACAGGGTCTCCTGAAACAGGCAACTTGCTCCTCAGGCTTCTGAGAGGCCTCACAGCGCTTCTCAGGATACTCCCTGTACACACCATTCTCCAGGCCTGCACACAAGACGATCCGAGTCTTCATTCCTCGTCCACAGGTGGCATCACACTGAGAAAAAGAACATAAATGACCAGGTGATGAATGATGCTCCTCAGCAGCAGAGTCAGGCTGCAGGTACAGGAGCAGCCTGTTCAGAAGCAGGCTGCTTTGTGCCTGTGCTAAAACCCATGGGGCCAGTGCTTCCCAGGTCATGGGAGCAACAGTGTCTGAAAAGGAGCTGAATTTCTGAGAGTGAGACCAGGAGCTGGTATTAATTTTATCCAGCACTAGAGCAAATTCAGCTTGGCTGGACTGAAAGCCACTTCCACAAGAGACCWGAGCAGCCAAAGTAAGACTACAAGCATTCCTTCTGTCTTATTTCACATATATCCATGCCTCAAAGACCATGTAAGTCAAGTATACGGTAATGTATTTGTGCAGCAATTGTGGTTGACATGTAGGCACAATAACAAGCTTTGCTGGCGGTGAAGGGAACCAAATTGCTGCATTGCAGGGCACCTGCACGAACACGTACTGCTCAGCCCAAAGCCATACCGGCCTAGGTGGGAGGACTGAGTGTTTTAGGACAATACTGGGGGAAGCAGGCAGGCAGCAGGAGGAAAGATCTGATTCTAGCTTTGCTCTGCTCCTTGATGGCAGTTGCTGGTTTGAGATTTCACTTTGTGCCCTTCTCCGCCGTGTCAGGGCTAGCCCCGGTGCAGAGGGAGGAAGCTAGTTTGCACTGCCCTTAGTCACCCTGTGAATGGCTCATGAAGAGCTAATAACCCACCTAGGAGAACACAGCACAGACAAAGCAGCTAGCACACAACAGGACGAGGAGCTCATCTGGCCTTTCAGACCTCAAGCTGAGTTAATAATCTAGCAGTAATGGAAAAACTGCACTGCRAAACAGTGAGCGACCCACACCACGGACCTGGGCAAGAAGGGGTTATGCGACTGCCACGGTCCCCAAGATTTAATCAATTTGTGCTAGTTACCAATGCTGTAGGAAGACTTAGCTGAATATGGTCAACAGGTAATGCCCCAAGAAGGGGCAGCAAAAGGAGAACACAGGTTTTATCTATGAATGGAACGAATGGGTGTTGGTTGCTTCACTGGTTCCCTAGAAGGCTTGTACCCTTCTTCCTTACTGATGTATAAATCATTATATTGCTCAGGACTTTATAAGGGAAACTCCAAATCTAACCAATGTACCAACATACCCCTTCTGGGGATTTGGACCAGCTTGTAACTGCCACAGTCCTCCAAGGCCTTCAGCAAAAGAGGGGAGTGGCAGCGAACCATCAGTCACTCACATGTGGAGCGAAGCAGATGGGTCCTGTTCACTGCGCTATGAGACCTGAGACAAGSAAATGCTCACAGACTGGTTGCCTTTTCCAGGGCAGAGACTGGAGCTGTAGTTCAGGTTTATCTCCAGCTCTTACCTATCAAAGATGAAGTTGGTTTTGTTGGAGGTTTCTGTGTTGTGGTGAGATTAAAATCTCAGGGACACTGATGTCGGTTTTGGTTGAAGAGCTGTGCTGTAGAATACGTAACTGCCAGGTCCTTTCTGGGAGCCAAGGGTGAGAGGGGATGGTTTCCTCAGGGCACTGCTGCCCTCCAAAGGAGGTTCCAGGAAAGACAGCAAGCGCTATAAACGTTGGGGTGGCCCACAGGCTGCTTTGTAAGGAAGCAGAGTGTCCACCACCATGTAGGAAGTGGAGACTCCTCCCTGGTTCAGCAGGGCCCACAGTGACTACACCTCCTGCTCCCTTCCTCTGGGAGCTCAGGTAAAACAGGCTGTGTGTCTTGCCCCTGGGTTGCGGGAGATAGATACTGAGAGGAAGAGAGGGCTGAGCCCATGGGGCTCTGCCTGGCTTTACCTGATCCCACTCCTGCTCCACCCAGTGCGCAGGGCAGTTCTTGTCACCACACGGATGGATGGCCAGAGGCTTGGCAGCTGGGTCACACTGGGAGTCAGCAATCACCTTGCCGTCATGGTTGCGACACGCAATGAAGCGGCTCATGCGTCCTTCACCACACGAACCTGAGCACTTGAAGAAATAAAAGGCATTTAGACACAGCAGGAAGCAGGCAGGAGGAAAAGAGAGGTTGGGGGATACCAAGCTGGAAGTSTAGCTATGCTCCTGGGGTTGTGGCCTTTGACTCTAGCAGTCTGTAGAGGCACRATGGGTCACAGGCTTCCATTTCAGTCTCTTGCCTCCCAGTACCAAGAGCTTCCCAGATTTTTTAAATAGGTTTTTATACTTACTTGCCTCACAGCTGACAAAYTGATAGCTCGTGAACAGGCAGAGGCAAAACCGCAGAGCAATGCGGTGTCTCTAGCTTAGCCTCTATGAGACCGAAGTCAAAGGACAGTAGCAACATGCCTGCACTGTCCAAGCTGATGCCTCCCTCCTGCCCGCCTTGTGTCACTTGCATTAGGGAAAAGGGTGGGCAGCCCCTTCGCACTCACCGGGCCCCAGTCCGAGGCAATCCAGCGGCGGTCACAGGGCGGGCCTGTGCACACCTTCTCACTTCGGGGCTTTTGGGACTCGTCACAGATGGGTGCTTCCACTGAGCAGCGCACCTCCCTCTTCATCATCCCCTGCGTGCCGCACCGGGCTGAACACTGCAAAGGCCCCATGGTGTCAGAAACTGAGCAAGGGGGATGAGTAACAGACAGAAAATGCAAACTGTAAATGCCTCCTTCCATTTTGCTCTTGCTGTGCTAGCAGAGAGGAAGGACCTGAGCAGGCACAGAAAGGTGGGTCTGACTCTGTCTCTGCAGCTTACTTTCTTTGGGACCTAGATGCTGAGACGTGACTTGCTACATAGGGTTCCTGGGCAGTTCTCCTACCCCAAGCAGGTCATGAGAAGTCAATGGAAGGATTTGAACATATGGTGTTTAGCTTCTCTCTGTCTCCACACCCCAGTTTCCCCATGCATCTTCAGTTCAATTTTCCTGACCGCTTACCTCCAGGATCAAAGAGYCTCTGCTGCCTACCTCAGACCACTCGGAGAGCTCCCACTGGGGCCCACAGGCTGTGTTTTTGCAGGCTTTCCTCTCCATGGGCCGGGCCAGCCCAGCTGACTCGCAGAGGTCATCATAAACAGAGCTGTCAAAGCCTGGAGCCAGCATCTTCCAGCAGCGCACAGTTCGGTACTGATAACCCTCTCCACAAGTCCTGGAGCACTCACTCCACCGGCTGGTCTCCCATCTCCTCAAACAGTCCCCAGGAGAAAGAGAAGAGAGCAAAACCCAGGTAAGGGGGCAGCAGGACACAGGGTGACTGGGGAATGGGTGCTGCCCTAGGACTCTGCCTAGTAACTCTGCTCCTCAAGCACACCTCTGTGTTAAGTCCAATTCTGAGAGACAACTTTGCTATTAGCAAGTAATGCAGATATAGTAAATTCCTTTCCTCTTTTTGCTTATATGGGCATTCATGGGTTTAGGAATATCTTTCAATCCAGAAATGGCTGTATATTTTGAGCAGAAAATGTTGATTACAAAGATATCCTGTTCCCATGCACAGCTAATTGTTCAGACTGTGATGASCTCTACTAGGTTAGTCAGCCTAGTAGGCACTGGGGTGAGTCACTGAGATGACCTACAGTGAAGACAGGCCTGTGAATGATGGGGTCAGGTCGGCTTCATCTTTGCTTCTTCTCTCTGGACTTCACTGTCCAGCAGATGAGGATGTGCAATTGGAACTGTTATTTCCACTCACCTGGGCTGGCAATCTCTCCCTGTGCAAAACTCGTGAGTAGGTTCTGGTCGCATCAGAGCATCACAGTATGTTTCATCCACTTCCACCCCATCATATCGGACACACATCGCATAGGAGGCACTGATACCTGCTGGACAGTCAAGAATTTCTCTTAGTCAGGCTCCATCATATCCAAAAGCTTGCTCCCACCATGACAGGATTATTGGAGAATGCTCATTGCATCTGAACCTCTACCTGCCATTTTCAAGTGGAAGACTTGAGTGAGATCTGGAAAATGAACTCACTGTTAAAGGACTAGAGTACTATGCAGAGCTTTGGGTTCTGAGTGTGTTTAAGAGAAGATTCATTTCTTCCCCATTATCATCCAGATATGGCATTTTTTTTTCTGGTATGCATCTTCAGAGAAAAACAGCCTCGAAAATACGCACCAGATCTTCAAAACTATTTAGATTCCTATCTTTAAGAAACTGCCTTTTTGTGATTTTGCCTAGGACAGGGAATAGACTCAGTGCTGTAAGCACCCTGGAGACTCCAGATCTCAGTTGGACTATAACTGAGGACTTTCCAGTGAAGGGCTGTGAAGTCCTAGTGTCAAACCTACCTGATGTGCACGTGGAGCTGCAAGGGGCATAAGCTGAGACCTTCCACCGGTACATGTCAGCCAAGCTGATATCATCATGGCCTACAGGACTCACATCAAACTCATTGCTGTGGAGAAACAAGTATGAACTAAAATGAAATATATACGTCAGGACACCAAATGCAAGTGGAGTTCATTTCCTCTTGACATGCTTTGAAGACAGAGGAATGAATGATAGGGGAATGCCTATCTGCTTTCAATCTCTGTCTCCCTCACCTTGGGCAAGACAGATTATGTGCAAACAGAGTTTAAATCCCTGATCTGCCTCCTGATTTCAACAAGTGAGGCTGTGTCTAGCCATGGGCCCACATCCCTTGGAGAGGATGTAGTTTCTAGTGAGACTCATAGACATCACACTTGGAAACACATAGGAGGCCTCAGTTCCTGTGATCACTTTGAAAGGCATCATGTTAGGTTCAAAAGGAGTACCCAAGAAAGATCCCTTTTAATATTGCATAATGTGGCAGGGAAAGCTCACATGTGGCTTGCCAGAAATGTCTGAAGTTGTCCCTCAGGTCACTGGCAGAGAATTGTTGGAATTAGAGACAAGTGTGACAAAAAGCGCAACATGTGCATATGTGATATGCTCTGGACTCCTGTCCGTCTCTATGATCACGCTAATGTTGGCTGCACAGGTCCTTCAGAATCCAATTACAGGGATCTGTAGCTGAAGACCTTAGAAGGAAGGGGGACAACAAATATGCTGTGGGAGCCAGGCCAGGAGTTGTGCAAATTACTCTCCAGTGGACACACCACCAGCAAAGTGTCTACACCACCTGCTATGGATAGACACTGTAAAAGAGGAACACCAAGGACAGGAGCGAGACTACCCGAGGATTGGCTTGACCTTCCCTCCCCAGCTAACCATGCTCCTGTTTTGCCCTGGGTATTAAGTGCCACCTTTCAGTGCCAGGGGCTTGCAGAGGCTCTGCCTGGCTGATGTCTGCGGTAGTGCTGGCACCTAGCAGAGGGATCTCCACAGACGCCATCAAGCTGTAGTTAGTTGCTTCCCCCTGACTCCCAGTGAACGTCTCCACCTTCAAGTCCTCCAGCAAGTTCTTACGGGCCGGTGCTTTGTGAAGGCCCTGTGGCCCCTGGGCAGGCATCTGGCTCCATAGCCCTCCGGTGCTGTTCCTCTGGAGCAGCCTGGCAGTCGGGTGCTGCAGCTCCCTACAGAAGGCAGAGTTGTTTGGGTCTCGGTGACAAAGACGCCTGAAGAGACGGAGCCTGGAAGATGCCACACGGCTGTTCTTTGAGAGCTCAGGTCTCCTCATGCTGTAAGGAATGGCCGTGCTGATGGATATCTGATTGAATCTGAGGGCTGCAGGAAAAACATGGGGATGCTTTATGAGGGTAAAACATCCTCTGCCTTGAGTGTGTTAAGGAGACTGAGGACCAAAAGGTTTTCAGCCACCTGGGATGGTTTATGATTTAGCATGTGGTTCAGCGATACCCAATAAGGGAAAAAACATTAAGTTTTTAAGACTCAAGATCGTAAGTTGCTATCAGAGCCCCGAGCGCGTTAACAAGCCTCGCCTCAGATCCTCATGCTCTTTGCCCACAGCCCAGGAATTCCACTTAAGCTCAGGCCTGGGCCTTAATTCTGGCATGAACCATASTTAGGTATACTTTGTTCCCAATTCTCTTCTTGAATTCTGGGAGGTTTCCAGACAGACCTGACTTCTCACTTTGCCTTTGTCCAGTGATCCCTGGCCTGTGGTTAAGATCTCTTGCTGTCACCACCCTGCTCTGCTTGCCTGACTTGAGTGCACTGGGATCACATCTTTTCAGAGAGGACACTGCCTGACCTGCATCGTGGCTGCCCTCAGCTTCCCACTGCTTGGGGAGCAACAGGCCCTTGCTGCTCCCTGACAGGAGAGTACTGCTTCTGCCTTCTGCCTATGCCATTAATCATCAGTTCTAACTGTCTGCCCTGACCAGAAAGTCATCTTAGATTTCAAGAAGACCAGAGCTGAATGTTCTGGGGTGTCCACTTTCAGTGGGTGAAGACTTGGGAGTCAAGGTAAAACAAAGCAACCAACCCAGCTCTGTTTCTCCATGAACTGCTGCTGCCTCCTCTTCTTCCTCTCTTTCTGTGCTTGCATGGTAGACCTGCCTTATCCGGAAGTCATACTTCTCCTCCTTTTCTCCACCTTGTTCCCAACGCCAATTCCGAGGTTGACTGGTAGAGTTAGTCTGGAAGAAATCCTGGCGGCTGAAGCCTAAATCTTCATGCCCTTCTCCTAGTGGAAGTTGTTCGCTGGTGTCATCTGGTGAAAGGGAGAGCCATGTGGTGTTGAGGTCCTGGGCAGTTCTGGAGCTGGCAGGAATGGGTTGGTTCTGGCTGATGTCTGGTGGATGATGATAGAGAGGTGCATCAAAAGCAGGGGCTGCAGTTTGGAGAGTTGGTGTTCGTGGCACAGTGTAGTCATAAGTTATGTGCGGCATTTTCCCATTAAAGTTATAGTACTGCAGGCAATAAGGAAAGAAAATGAAATCCTTTTTATTTTAAGGACGTATATTTCAGAGAGATCTCTCTTAATCACATCCACTTTGTGATAAATGTTGAGGAGAAAGCATTCTTGTTAACCCAAGAGGAAATCCCCTCAAGACAGTATCTGCCTTCCTCAGATGCCTCAACTTGGGAATCACAGAATCACAGAATGTTCAAGGTTAGAAGGGACCTCTAGAGATCATCTAGTCCAACCTTCCTGCTCAAGCAGGGACACCTAGAGCATATGGCCCAGGGTGGCGTCCAGGTGGGTTTTGAAGACCTCCAATGAGGGAGACTCCACAACCYCCCTGGGCAGCCTGTTCCACTGCTCTGTCACCCTCACAGTAAGGAAGTTCCTCCTCACATGGAGATGGAACTTCCTGTGTTTCAACTTATACCCATTTCCCCTAATCCTGTCACTGGCCACCAATGAGAAGAGCTTGGCCCCTTCCTCCCTACATTCTCCCTTACACATACTTATACATATTCATCAGATCCCCTGTCAGCCTTCTCTTCTCCAAGCTAAACAGGCCCAACTCACTCAGTCTCTCCTCATACGAGAGATGTTCCAGTCCCTTAATCATCTTTGTTGCTCTCCGCTGGACCCTCTCTAGAAGCTCCACATCCCTAGAACTAGATTAATATTCCTTTTGTCTGACAGAGGCTCACAATTCTGGGTGCCCTAAAATGGACACGCAAGATAGGAAAGCCTAAAACTAGCTCCCCACATACCATGGCATTTAGAGACTGGTTGGTGGGTCCATGAGCTATGATATACTCCAGCCCTTCTGAGTTCAGGCTCGAGGGCCGCCGATACTTGAAGATCGTGCCTGCTACCCTGAAGTTCTGGGGGTTGTCAATGGCGGAGTTGCCGTTGAAGAAGAAATGTCCGGATTCATCTGCAAGTGCTTCAAAGAGAGAGAAAAGGGACAAATGTGACACTGCACACACTAGAGCAGTGGGACTGCAATGGCACTGAGTAGAGCAGATAGTTCATCACTGGGAAAAGCCCTCTAGAAAACAAAGAACTGCAGGGCCTTCAGCGGTCATCTTCCAAGCTAGGTCAGATCAGTCGTATCCAACGCCTAGTTCTTTCACTTTCCTTTCCAACAAGAGTCTTCATGGCAGGGACTGCTCATAGCGAGCTTGGTTTCTGAATGCTTGAGATGTGATAGCCTTGTTTTTTGGAGAGATGATGTGCCCCTATAGCACCCTGGAGATGCTTGTTGATCCAGCTCTCCCACAGCACAGATGAGGGTGACCAGAGCCCTCCTCCCCTCTCCCAGGCTGTTGAACTTGGACGTCCGTCTACATCCTGCTCTTCTGCTTACCCAAGATGTTTTCTGTTTTCCTGCGCTCAATGATGAGGATGTCTGTGGCGCCAGCAGGGATGTTGGTGACAAACACATAACCTGGGGTACAGGAACAGAACCAAGTGTCAGAAAACTGTGAGGACAAAAAATAACCAAAGCAGTAAGTGTGCATGTAGCAGGGCAGTGTTGCCCTTGAGGCACCGTTACTCCTGCTACAGAGAGGGGCCCAAGTGCTTCTCTGGTCTAGTGTCTGTAGAAAGCAAGGTAGACTAGTAGAACAACATCATGAAATGCTGTTCCAGAACATCCCCAAACTACAGCTCTTTAATTACTAATGAGCATGGCCACACCACAGTCTATCCCTTCTATGGATGGAGGAACGAACCATGAGTTTGGAAGGGACTGTCCCTCAGCTATGCCAGCTATAACACCGGGGAAAGGAACGAACCATGAGTTTGGAAGGGACTGTCCCTCAGCTATGCCAGCTATAACACCGGGGAAAGCAGGAGAGCAAGTGCAGGAGTTGATATAAATGATGTGACCCTCAACACAGAAGCTTAAGCTTCCAATGAACTCATAGCACAAATAAAAGAAGATTCATTGACCTATTCACATTATCTGATGTAGGCAAGATGCCCAAATCAATAGGAACAAATAGATTCCCAGCTGCCTCCTATCATTAAGAGGTGAAGGTAAACCTTGCCAAACTAATACACAGCACATCAAACCAATGTCCCCTGAAGACTCAGCTGAAAGGACAAAATGCAGGCATTTTAGCAGGAGTTCTTCAGCTCTTTCCACCAAGCACTTTGGAAACTCCTACCCAGTTTCAGACCAGTAACCCTTGATCTTAGCTGACGGTAAGAAGCAGCAGGTGAAGTCTCTGGACTGTGGTAGCAGGGAGTACCTATCTGTGAGATTCCCTTTCGGAAGCTGCCCGAGACACGGTGGCAAGTGCTGCCGTCCCCTCCACACACCCTGCATCTGTCCATCGTCCGAGGTGAATACAGGCTCCCGTCGCACCCAACTGGCTGCAAAGGATGAAAGAACAAGAGAGGGTTTCCTGGGGCCACTTCATCTCCACAGGTCAGGTCTTTGCAAGGAAATGTTACCATGTTCTTTAGAAGAGGCTCTAGGTCTGGATATAGGGTTGCCTGGAGAGGAATGATGAGCAAATCAATCTAGCTGTGCAGAAATTCTCCTGTGTAACTTGTGACTGCCTACCCTGTATTCTTAAACATACTATGGGKGCTAGTGTGTGGAGGTGGAGTGAAAATAGGGAAGCTGTTTTGATTCCATCTGTCTCTAACTTTAGACCAATTCTTCTCACTGAAACATTGACATACATCATCACCCCCCAGGAGATGCTGCCTCAAAGGCAGGCGTATCACAAGATGTAAGGCTCCTCTTACAGAGTGTTGTAAAACTCTTCTTCCATTCTTGCAATATGAGGGAAAAATTGGGCGAAACAYTTTTATAGTGTTGGATGACTATGGAAACAAGCCTGGGATTCTAGTCTTCTCTGCACCAGGACGAAAGTGTTCTCAGTAGGAATGTGTGATGTGTCTCATGTTCTCTCTGTGAGCCTCTCTGTTCTACTCCATAGACACCCATTAACTACTTMATTCCAGGCCTCAGTTTCACTTCCCTGCAGGGGGCACTGGTTTTACGATGAACAGGAGTTCCAGCCATGCACTTATGCTCCCAGCTCCTACACTACTTCCTTCCAGAGCCTCACCTCACACTTTCCATTGATGCAGACCCCTTGATAGGTCCTGTCCTTGCAGGAGGTACCATCCTGGGCCTGGGCCATCAGCTGCCTCTCTCCACTCTGGGTGGTGCACTGGAGGTCACATGGTTTGTTGGAGATACTGGTGTAGTCATCTGAAGGAGCAAAGACAGAAAATCACTGGGCAGGTCAAGGTGATCGCAGAAGGTCAGCAAGGAAGGGGACTTTCCTCTTATCTACATTCTTGATTTGATGCCATCTGGGATGTTCTTGCTTCCCAAGAGGAGACCCCAGGGCTACAGATCTTGTGGTGGCAAAGGGGTCMTGGTATGAGGCTGCAGCTGGGGACCATGCCTAGCAGAAGGGAAGAAGCAGAAGTTTGCCTAGGTGGCAAACTCTCTTACTTGCCACAGCCTCTCCCCTAAGCATTGCCATTCCCTGTGCTAGCTGTGGGACTCCGCAGCAGTGGATCCCAGGCCATGCAGAAAATACACAAGAGCAAGCAAAACCTGTGAGCGAGCTGGGAGCTGCACGAGGCTGCAGCCAGCTACATGCCATCTAATAGTGCAGCTTAACCCAGAGGTGTAGATGGGGTGCGCCCCCTCTGCAGGTAATGGAAAGAGCAAAACAGGCAGGTTTGGAGAGAGTCATATCTCAGGCGAGCTCAATCTGGGCCTCGGGAGCCATGTGGCTACCCAGGGGAGATAATTTGGTGGTCTCTGTCTCCTCTGTGCCTCCTGATCAGAATAACCCACCACCAACCCTGCGGGAAGGCATGCTGGGTGACAGGGGCAGCCAAGCTGGGAGAAGGCACGAAGAGAGTGAACACGCACTCTGTCAAGGTGGTTGCTCAACTCAAGGGATGCCTGCGCCCTGTCTGCACACCGGTGCTTGCTGAGCTGGAATCCAAATCGGGAGCAGATATGGTGAGGGAGAAGGCCTGGCTGGGTGGAGTGGCTCTGTGAAGAGACAGGGAACGATCCCTTCAAAGCAGGGAGCATAGGGAAACTTCCAAATCAGCCAGTAGTGCCCATCTCTTTTCCCCTGTGACCTTCCCCTCTCCCATCCTGTGTCTGAGACAATTCTGTGGGTGCTTTCTCACCCTGATCCCCTGCCCTTGTCTTTTCATAGAAGCTATGGAGACCCACCTGGATAGAGCGGCATCCAGTGGTAGTAGCGCTTCCCAAAGGCTTTGGCATTGAAGCTGGAGCACTGCTGCTGTTTGAAGCTCACTGTGTTGGCTGGGCAGGGCTGTGGAGAGATTAAGCACAATCAGAAGCTCCCTACAGCGAGGCTATGCTTGTGAAAACTGCTTGTCTCAACCGCATTCTTGGAGGATGCAGATATCCTGTTCACCCTGGAAAAGGGCAATCAATGCTGGTCTTTGAGGTGTTACAGTACAGGCAAAAATGACAGACCTTCATCTCTAGAGGTCCCTTAGGCAGCTGTATTTATATCCCAGAGCACTGGAACAGGTTGCCAAGAGAGGTTGTGGAGTCTCCTTCCCTGGAGATCTTCAAAACCCGCTTAGACACAATCCTGTGCCACGTGCTCTAGGGGACCCTGCGTGTGCAGGGGTTTGGACTAGGTGATCTCTAAATGTCCCTTCCTACCTTAAGGATTCTATGATTCTATGATCCTGCAAAACTTACTTGCAGGAAAAAAAAGAGCATATTGGAAGAACTTCTCCCAATCACGTACATTTTTATATTCTTTCTGCTGCCTTTTGCTGAGAGCAGAACATGTGTCCCATGTGTTCAAAGGCACTCCTGTCAGCACTCTCCTGAGAGACCAATCCCGAGTGCAGGTGTGCTCGCAGCTCCAAGTGCGGCACCCTGTGACCCACGTGCCACAGAGAGGACCCAGCARTGCTGCAAGGAAGGGGTTCTCACCTGCTGCTGGCACAGTTGGTAGTGCTTGGCTTGGCCAACACACATGGTGCCGTTTGTTCCCTGGGGCATCTGGAGTCTGCAAAGAAGGAGAGCAGAAATGTGCTGCAATGACCAGAAATTTGGGGACTTACTGGGCAGCAGGCAGAGAGATGGCACCTCTCATGGGGACTGGCTACCTCAAAAAAATTTGCAGGGATGGCACTGTGCTGATTACGGACCAAAGCCCATCATGGTTCTCAGCCCATGATGTTCTAGTTCAGGCCATTAAAAGGTGTCTGGGGATGCAGAAGCCTACAGATTAAGACAGTGTGCTCACTGTAAAGGTCAGCAGCAATAGATTAATGGTATTGCTAATTTAGGGAGCCCTGTGTAAAGAAGCACCTTGTAGACATATTTAAGCTGGTCAGAGGTAGTACGGCCTAACAAAGCCTAATTTTCCACCATAAGGCTTCAAAAATGCCATTCTTTTCAGCTGAAGACAAGGCTGGGCAGAAACTGTCTCACTGGACATTCAGCTGCTTTCCTCAAACTGCTAAAACCTTTTGGTTGGGTTTTACGTGGGATTTTGGGGCATAAAAGCAGTTCTCCTCTGCAGGAAGGAGGGCAGGAGGGGGCCTGCTCTGAGCTCAGCAGTGCTCTCATGCTCAGTGAGAGGAGCTGAGCAGTTCTCAGGCTCTGCCACACCACCGCTCATTAGTGCCTCTGCACCCTGGCGCAGCAGATTGGCTCTGGCCAGGGCAAGGAGGGCTCATGTGGCTGTGACAGCAGGGACATGGGGACAAATGGCAATGTAGATGACAAAAGGGATGCCTGACGGAGTCAGATAAACAACAGGGAAAGAAACCTTGCAAGATCTGCAGGGAGTGAGGAGGGAAAATTGCTGAGTCGCAGCTGAGGTGGATGCTAGCAGCAGTAAATAAAGTCCCCAGCAGTGCCTGGGAATATGCAGCCACATCCTAAGCACGGGAGCTGGTTGCAAATGGGGGTCAGAAGAGCAGTAGTAAGTTGGAATTTGTGAAGGAAGCAGGAGGTGGAGCAAAGCTCATCTCCAGCCCGCAATCCCTTCAAGCCTCTTCCAGACCCAACATGCTCCCCAACACATGAACCAGGCTGAGGGATGTGTTACTGGGGGGCTTCTCCTGTGTCAACCGTCCCCACCACAGCAAGCACCATCCTTGTGAGCATGGGTGACCCTGCAAACCAGGGGCAGCTCTGGCCACCACTCACCTCTGCCGCAAGCAGTGTCTCTCCCGGGACATCACCCCTCCGCCACAGGACCGTGAGCACGTGGACCACGAGCTCCACTCACCCCACCACTTGGTGACCTCTTCGTTCCAGGGACTAGCTCCATCTGCTGCCTCACTACTGTCCTGACGGAAACAGAGGATGGTTGGSTGGAGCACTTACCTCCCCGGCCACCCTACCCGTGAGCTGAACCCACTGCTTTTTTGTGCACACCCTGCCCAGAGACCACCCCATGGGCAAATCCTTCCTTCCTGCAAGGCAAACGCGGCAATGCTGAGGTCTCCCTGCCCTCCCTGCAGCAGCTACTTGTTCACTGTGGCTCTCTATTGACAACTAGGTAAATGCTTCTATGTTGTAGCTTGGTTTTTCTTTTCATGGCAACATCTTCCTCTTCTGTGTGATAGCCTGAAAGATCTCAGAAATCTTTGCAGACTCACTATGGAGGAACTTGCTGGTTGTTCACTGACGTACAGCTGTGATTTTAGCACAGCTTGGTGAAAGGAGGTCATCCATCTAGTTGAAAAGGTTGGCAATATTCAAGTATTCAGAGAGGAAGATGAGTGACTTGTGTGCAAGGTCTGCTATGGTAAAATAGGGGAGTACACGGAAGTGGCATCACTGTTACGGTTAGCAAAATGTCTGGCCGTGGCTGGTGGTCCCTTTGGGGAAGAGCTAATCTGCAAAACGTAGTTGATGGATGTGAAAGAAAACTCTGCCAGAGTTGCTTGTTGCGAAATGTGCTCCATTCGCTGTTTTGGTCGGCTTGGCTCTTGGCTTCATGGTGTAATAAAATGGAAGTGCTGTTCATCTTATAGCCTAATCCCTCCTGCTCAAGAACTTGTCGCTTCTACACCATCTGCCAACACAACATCCTCTGGGCAGAGGAGAGGACAATATTTGCATAAAAACAGCTGTAAGTTGTAACTCTGCGTGTCTGAAGTGTGCAGAACAAGTCTTCTAGGTGATAATGGCATAGACGCAACAATCTGAAAGTTGCAAAAACCTGTTGCAGAAAAAAAGCACTATGCTACCCTACCCTACAACCTGTTTTCTTAGTGATCACAGTAACTGATTTTGAAAACAATACAACTTAAATTCTTCACTGTAATTAGATGTTCTAGATGGAGTTGACTTGTCTGACCGAGACCAAACACTGTATCTAGCAGCTAAGCTCATAAAAGGAAAAAAAAAATAGAGAAACAAAATGTTCATTTCAACCTGTGCCTGAGAGAATTTTTGCCTGACTGCCTTAGCCTATAAATGGAAAGGGTGACTATGTAGCTTTTGCAGTGGCAAAGGAAAGACATTAAAGGTCTCTTTCTGTAAGGTATTCTCAGCCAAGGTCTTTCTCCGACCTATCTGCACTCCTCTATGATAAGTGTCTTGCGGCCTGCAGAGGGAGAACCCTCCCTTGCAACCGTCAGGATAGAAAAGGACAGTGATTTATTGGCTGTGCACGCGAGAGCTCGGCAGAGCTGGGATTGCACCTCACAGCTATAATCAAACTCTGTCTTACCATGTGGCTATGCAGTCACCAGCACCATAAGGCCCACAGAGTGCCTACAGGGAAGGCGTATGGACCGAAAGCAGCAGTTTAGCAGTTAGGCAGCTCTAAGTGTCCTGTCCTGGCCTAAACCTAGAGAGGGAACTGGTGCGTTTGCAGTAAAATCCACAGATACTATGGCTTCTAAGTGCAAAAGAGCTGCTGTAATAAACACGTTTGTTCACTAAGGCTATCGAAGGATTTTGTTGAAGTAACCACATCTTGTTAATGATCCACGAGATGTTAACCAACCATGRATAGGCTTTGCTTGCATAGAAACAAGTTTGCGAGACCAAGAGATTATGTACCTAGATAGGGACCAAGAGATAGCCAACTATTTTGCATACAATGGGATGAAACAGAGGGCACTGAGGAAGGCTTATCTGCCTTCCTCCAAAACGACCATCAGAAGGCAGATAACCACCACCTAGAAACAGCCG
>NW_020455470.1:13240-16216 GCF_003342845.1 Nothoprocta perdicaria | reverse complement strand
GAACCTTCGGAAAAAACACCAAAGGCGGGACCTGGATTCAATATAAATACCAAGACTTTGGGGACTTGGTTGGGGCCTGAGAATGACTGCCTCCAGGCCGCCCCAGCGCTGTCACCCTTTGTATCCAGCTTACTTTAATAAAACGTAGATGAGAAATTGGCTGGCCTCATCTATGACACTGCCACTGCCAGGGTGGATATGATTGGGGAGGTGGGAGCCCTCATCCTGCGGGCCAGCCTGCCAGGTGCTCCAGGGTGCCCAGAGAAGGAGCTGGTGCATTTCGTGCCCTGTCACCAGCTAAGGCACAGCGGGGGGAACTGCAGGCTGCTGTTCAGGGCTCCTGCTCTTGCCTGTCCTTCTCGTACGCTGGGAGGCAGAGTGGGAGCTGGCAGGGCAGAAGTTTGGGGAGGAGAAAGAGCAGGCTAGGGACACGGGAGCAGAGAAAGGGCACAGGTCTGCTGCTCATACAGTGGCTCTGCCCAGGAGCGGGCAAGGGCTCTGCTCAAAGGAGACCAGAGCATCAGGAACTATTCCTTAGCTGAAGAGACATAAAAAGGCTGGGAATTACAGAAGATGGCTTGCATTCCTGTTCAGCCAGGTGCTCTCCGCAAGAATTTCCCCCAAGGCACTTGTGGTTTGGTATGCGGTGTTTATCCAGCTGCAGCTCTTCCTCTCTGTGGCTAAAAGCTGCCTAGCAAGAAARGGAACAAATGTCCCTCTTTGGTGGTACTTACAAAGCAGCTTGGAGAGGAGGCATCTCTGTATTGCAGATCTGACATCCCTGGACATCCCTGGAGGCCCCATCCACCACCGAAATGTGGGACTTGCTATACCCTGCTCCACTCAGCATTGTCAGAGATTGCAAGATTATTAAAAGTAGCAGTTGAAAACAAAGTAAAACTCTCCACAGGCCTCTTCTGACTGCATGTTCTCTGCTGGAAAGCTCCATGATCCCTTACTTAAAGACTTCTTATACAGCAAACCATACTACTTACTGAAATATTAAGTAGCTTTAGATGCATTAAAGCCTGGAATGGAAAACAGATCCTCCTCTTACACACGTGGAAAGGAATAACCACGTTTAGCCACCTTGTTTGGGTTCCCCTGTGTCAAACCCTGACTAAAGCTGTGGTGACAGACCCTACTGAGCAGAAAACACAAGAAGATTGAGCTTGAGCAGAAAACACAAGTCTGTAAGTTGGTATCTTTACAAAGGAGGGAAGCACTTGCTCCCCCTTCTTTGGCTGATGAGCAGGACAAAGGAACAAAAGCAGGTGGGAGACTGAGTGGAGCCATGAGTGGGGGAGAGACTGATAGGAGCCTGGAGYGAGGGAGACAAAGGAGTTGGGTGACCTTAGGTGAGAACGCATGGAGGGAGGCAGCGGGAGTTGGGTGTAGGCTGGAGGGGAAGGCAGTAACTCCTGAGTACCTTGGCCAATGGGGAAAAGGAGAGGGCCACCTCGGCTAGAAATCAGGATAAAAAGGGGGCTGTGTCCTCCAGCAACTTGAGACACCGCACAGGGAGATGCCCGGTGGACTCTCCCTTTATTCGAATGAAGTTTTAGGTCTCCTCTGTCTCTTTTTTGGACATTCAGCTCCTGACAGATTTTCTGCACACTGCCACACACTGAAAACACACCACCATTAACAATTCTACCCTGTTTTACAAAAAGCTGATGTTTGGCTAAACTTATTTCTCATTCTGTCTTTGCTTTGTCATATTTGTATAGATTAGATGGTTCGTATGAGAGATTCAAAGTTGGGCACAGCCACAAAAGCAAATTTTATTTAGAAAAATCAAGATAAGACAATTTTAGAAGAAACCTCCCACAATGGGGCGTAAAGCAGGAGGTGAAATGAACAATGCAGACTAATTTTTGCAGGGTCGGGAAGAACACGAACCTGGGGAAAAATAAGTTGCAGAAGATAAGGAACAGAAATCTGGAGGTGTAACTAGGTGAAGAAAAGAACGAAATTGAAAAGCCTGTGATGAGAAGCCAACTGAGAACTATGAAGTCCAATTTCTAACCCTTCAGCAACAAAAAGTTCACAGGCAGCTGCTGGTTACAAAATACATGATCCAAGTAAGTCATTGCCTGGAAGCAGGGTAGCACTTATCGCTGGGCACGCTGGTAGAAAAGTGGGAAGCCTGAGAAGGGAAAGAAGGGAGCAATGTCTTGAGTTTGTAAGAATAAACAGCATTGTGTTAGGTGTACTGACAGCTCTGTCCCAGCAGAAGTTTGCTTGTCCTGTCTAAGAGTTTGTGTCATGTTATTCACTTGAGCTGTAGGTAAAAAACAAGGAGAATCACTGGACACTAAGGCACCAGTGGATGAGCTCCACCTGTTCCTGCAGGCTTGACGGAGGGATTTCACTCTTCAGCTTGTCCTGCCTCGCTCTCTAACGCTCCTAAAGCTCCGCAAGGGGTAAAATGGAGTGAGAACCAGGCGTTTGAGCTCTGCAACGCTGGCAGCTCAAGAGCTGGCCATACTGCTGCCGCAGCCAGGGCGGTGTGAAGTTTATGATGGCTCACGGGGGAAAGCTTTGCCTCGTGGGACGGCTTCGCCTTGAACAACTGCTTCTCCTTGGAGAACTGCTTCGCCCTGGCTGCCACCTCACCCCGAGGACATTCCTCTTCCTCTAGCAAAGCGCAGTAGCATCGGTGGAGACAAAACAGGGCCAGTTCCACTACGGAAGGAGAGCGTGGGGCCATACGGAGGCCCCCARGGGCGAGGTGATTGTCATGGAGGCCGGCCAGGCCTGGCCAGGCCCGCGGGGGGCTCAGAGCTGCTGAGGAGGCTGCGTGGAGAGGACGGCAAGCACGGGGAGCACAGCGAGCGCCCGGCGGACGCCATGCAGGTGGCGGGGAGCAGAGCACGGGCACACACACAGCCCAGCGGGGCCGGGACTGCAGAGGAGGCAGGCGATGAGGACATCGTCCCCGTCCCAGCTAACCCCCAGCGCGAGGGGGGCGCC
>NW_020455470.1:0-12780 GCF_003342845.1 Nothoprocta perdicaria | reverse complement strand
GCTGCCCTGCCGCCCCCGGCGCGGCTTCAAGCGGTGCCCGAGCCGTCCTGGTGCTCCGGGAGCGGGCCCCGCCGCCATGGATGCCCTCGGGCTGCCAGAGCGCTGCAAGTGCTCCATTTGAAATGATAYGTGTGAAAGCTTTCAAATAAAGGCCATCGCCAGCCACCCAAAACAGCCTTTGGTGTCCTAACAGCCTCTGCCAATGTGTCTTTTTTCTCTTTTGTGTCTCTCATCTGTGTCCCACAGGGCTGAAAAGGCAGGTGGCAGAGCAGGTTGCCCCCGCAGCCTTGTCAGGGATGAATCCTTYGCGTCGTGCCAGAGGACGATGCTGCTGGTGTCTCTGGCCATCCATCGCCCGAGCAAGTGCCTACGTGGAAACAGAGAAGCGCGTTCCATGTGTTTGGGCAGGGATATGGCCAGTTGCTTTGCCGAGGATGACAGCAGGAGGCCACGGCTGTAGTCCGTGCTGCAAGTCAGTCTCCCCATCCCTGCTTGTCTGCCAGCAGCTGTCCCGGTGACCCCGTGGTTGCCACAAAGGCCCCAGGACTGGTCTGTGTGACTCCCTGCGCAGCCTTACGGCGTGATCCTGTGCTCCAGCCTCCATGGAAAGCAATCTGTGTTTGCACAGAGTTTAGGCCTGGGGGTAAAGGGCAGTCACTAATGTTCGTTTTCAGGCCCAGGAAATAAATCTCTGGATCTCCCTTTACTGTGTGGAAGGAAAGCGATGCAGATCACCTGGATCGCACTGTGATGGTCCTCCTTATAAGCTGGCCCTAGAGGAATTCTTCTACCTGTACTGATGGATGTCAAACCTCTTGGCTGCAAACCACTACTGGCATCAAACCTGACAGCACTGACAAAGATCTGTCACCATTGGCCTTGGAGTCCTTGTCTCACTTGGCCATGTTTAATAACCCTTTYCAGACAGGTATTTGCTCAGGCTGGATTTGATGTAAACATTGAATTTGAGTGTGCTGAGATGTTGTGAAGTTGGGAGGAACTGATCTGATTTTTCATTTTTTTTCCCCCCTGTCCTATGTGCATGAAGGTCCWGGGGGGCCACACAGAGGCCCCTAGAGCAGCCTTGGCCTCATGCATTCAGAGGCCCTGGCAAGACACACAGAGGCCTATAGGAACCCCTGGCCCCATGCACACAGAGGCCCTGGGGGCTGCACGGATGTTTGTGGGGACCTTGTCTGCGTGCACACAGAGGCCCCGAGGGCAGCCCCCATCCCCATGCACACAGAGGCACCATAAGGCCACACGGAGGTYTGTAGAGCCTCCCCGGTTCTGTGTGCACGCAGGCCCTGTAGGGAGGAACACAGAGGCCTCGAAACAGCCCTGAACCCATGTGCGAATGGAGGCCCGAGAGGCTGCATGGAGGCCTGTAGGGTCCCCTTGGCCCCGCGTGCATGGAGGCCCCATAAGGCTGCATGGAGGCCTGAAGGCACCCCCTAACCCCATGCACATGAAAGTGCCCGGGACGCCGCATGGAGACCTTTAGGGGCCCCCTGGCCCCGTGAGCACCACTGCAATGAAGTTTCACACTCTTTAGCAAAGCTCTTCCACCAAACTTTCTGTCACTCTGCATTTGCYTCACTCTTCCTTCTTTTCACCCTCTATTAGGATTTGATAGAGCCCCTTTGGAGTCTACTAATTTGAAAGAAACTTTCATTATTTGGAAATGTCATGCAGCCCCACAACACAGCCTCTACGAGACTCTTCGCTTTCACTAGAATGAGGAACTTTCCACAGCAACAGGGGTAAAATGCTGCAATGGAGATATTCAGGAGTCCCCAGGCCCAGAGCATCCTCCGCTCTCCAGCCTCTCTTCTCATCTTCATGGTCTTCTCCAGGAAGGCAATTGCTGAAACCTCTTCGGCTGCTATGGTCAGCAACAAGAGGGAGACAAACATAGAAGTGCTTTAGACAAGATCCTCACTCAGCACCAGACTTAGAAGAACAGCAAGAATCAAAAACAAACTGGATAAAAGGACTTCACCGTTAGGAGCTCTAGGTCCTGATTCACGAGTGGTGAGCAGTACTTTTTCCAGCAATAGCTCTCTTGCAAACCCTGTAAGCTCTGTCATCCGTGCCAGGGAGAGCACATCTATTTGCTCCAACGTTGTCGCAGGGCACAGGATAGCATTCCCATTCTGAGTGTACTCTTGAAAACCAACATTTTGCAGGAAGCCCAGGCAGCGCCACCTTCCTCTTTCCCATGGGAAATACTCTCATTCTGGGAGGCCTTGCGAGAAACACGCCCAGTCTGCACAGCTGCCTCCTGCCACCTCTGCACTTCTACGTCCGGCCTCGATGCCCCCACAAATTATACACGATGCATCCAATGCTGAGGACTTTTCCTGAGCCTCGTGTCCCCACAAGACACTCCCAAACCTCTTTCCAAACCCCTGTTGATGGTTTAGAAATGCCTCGGGTGCATCACTGCTGAATAGGAACATAAAACTACAAAGTAACTTAATWGAAATAGTGGCACTTTGGAGAGGAAAAAAAAAAAAAGGGAAAAAATGACCTGCTCTTTGCCCCATGGTGACAACAGGGAGGAGRCCAATCTGAGAGATAGAGGCATTTTCCTACTTTTATGCCCTCAGTGAGCCCTGGCATCTTTTCAAGTTCTGGGATGTTGGGAAATTCTTGGAGCAGGCCAAGGACAAAATCCCAGGAAAGAGACTCTTCTCCAAAGCTCTCCCAAGTGCTCCCTCTTGCCCCACATACCTTAGAGGCAGCAGCAGCAGCAGCAGCAGAAGGCAGAGCACAGAGCAGCAGCCCCACACGCTGACACTTGGACCTTCTCCAGAAGGCTGATGCCTCTGTCTTGTGTTTTCCCTCTGCAAGGTGTGCTGATGGCAGGGATTGACATCTTTTGTGTGGTGCAAGAGCCACTGTGGCTGGGGGCAGCAAAAGTGCTGATGGTCTGAAGAACCATCTTCAAGCTAGCCAGGAACCCAGCCTGGCAACAGTGGCTGAAATGCCCCGAAGTGATTGACTTCCTCATGTCACCTATGGTGGGCACTTCCCTATGGGATGGAGTTGCAAAGATGGCACTCTAGAAACGGGCACTCTTCCCTGAGCTGCCCTAACACCTGGCTCCAGCCACCCACGTTCGCTGAGGTCCCTGCAATGGGACCCTGGCCAGCTGCAGTGCTGACCCTACTCCTCTTCCCTGCAGAGAACATCAAGATCAAGCCCTTGAACTTCCAGCATTTGAGCCAGGCCACTTCCCTGTGATGGCCTGTGGTGGAAGACTGTGTGGATGAGACCGTCATCCTGTTCTGGTCTCACCTGAAGCACCAGGAGAATGTCTCCTTTGTCTTCAAGGATATCTGGGTCCTGGGCCACGAGGGAGACATAGTGAGGATGAAGATTTTTGGCAGCTGCATCCAGCAGCTGGAGACCACTGTGAGTCTCGCTGCAGCCCTACACAGTGTGAATCCCTCAACCTGCCAGGCCCACAACCATTTCTGTGAGCATCCTGCCACAGGAAGMGCCCCATGATCTCTCTTGACCTGCTGGGGGCCTGGTGGGATAATCCAACATCTGCAGCAGTGYTTGGCCCCACCATATTCTACACTCATAGAGAAAGCATCTCCCAAACTCCTTGAGCCCTCTCACTACAGCCTGGCATGGCTATTAGCCCCTCTCCCATCCTTGCTGGGCAGCCTGTGTGCACCAGAACSAGGGGCTAAGGTGCATGGCAGAGGGCTGGCAAGAAGTCTTASTGCGGCAGGCTCCCCTTGGAGCAGGATCAAGGGCTGCTGCCTTGGGCAGCAGGCATCAAGCTGCCAGGCCAACTTCCCACTATGTCTGTCCACACTGCAGAGACTCTAGGCTCAAGGAACTGCTGGTCTCCACTCCCTCAACCAACTTTCTTATATTCTCTATGTCAAATCTAACTTAAAAAATGTTGCTCATTGCACAGCCATAACTTGGAGCAGATTGTTCAGAGAGAATTGCAGGGCACAGTGTATTGTTTGTGTGTCTCCTTTCCTTACTCCGTTATCTCACATTCCTAGGAAGAAGACATGACATTAACATACATGATATATCAGAACATGTCTTCCACCAACTATGTTAAAAGGTTGCTAGGAGAGAGAAGGAGTTGGGGAGGGGAAGACAGAAAATGGAAATGCCTGGAGTTCTCTATCCTTCCCTTCTCCACACCCTTTCCTTGCACTTTAATCTTCTGGCTTCACCATTCTCAGACCTCTTCTCAAGTACTTGCTGTCACTTCCGTTTTCCTCAACTCCAGCAGCATCACCRTAAATTTGGGAAAAGATTTTATTCTCCAGGGGTTCCCCAGAGGAAAACTCTCCAAGGACTTCCAAGCAAATAAAGATCTATCAAAACACCTCTGTGACAAACATATTTCACATGTGGATTTATTCAAGGTTAAGAAAATGGCATGTGAATAGAACTGTGGTAGAGAAATAGGACTAATCAAGGGTAAGTGATGGAAAACTAGAAAAAAATTGGAAAAGATCTTTTTGCACAGTCTCTCTTGATAAGTATTTTTTTCCCTCTTAGTTGGTAAAGGTGTGGTGATAACTACAGGTTTTGATGTTTATGGAAACATGAACCCTTGCATGGATATTCCTTAGACTCGTAGAACCATTGTGGTTGGAGAAGACCTTCAAGATCATTGAGTCCAACCATAAACCCCTCAACCCCATCCCTGTCAAACCATATCCCTAAGTGCCTCWTCTACATGTTTCTTGAACACTGCCAGGGATGGCAACTTCAGCACTTCCCCGGGCAGCCTGTTCCAATGCTTGACTACTCCTTCTGCATGTAAATTTTTCCTAATACCTAACCTGAACCTCCCTTGACGCAGCTTGAGTCATTCACAACAATTACTCCTCTTTTATTCTTAGTAGAGGGGTCTTAAGGTGCAGGATTGACTGTCCATATTCTCTCATAATATACCAGCAACAGCAGTGAAAATATGTCCTTGGTTGCATTTTCTTCTGGGGTTTCTCATAACAGCACAATTTATTCAAGTGCAACGTTTACAAAGCAGGTTTCAGATGTCTGTACATGAATTTCTCCACTACTCTGCAGAGTTCTTGGCTAACTCTAATGTAACAATTAGCAATAACTACTCCCCAAGAAGATGGGAGAGATCTGTCAACCTCCAGGAGTCTCCTCTTCAGGTGGCATCTGCCTCAGCTTTCAGCAAGTTGCGGAGTGGCTTCTGCTGCCCTAGCCACCCCAGCAGTCCCTGATGGGGTCCCAGCCCTCCTTCCGTCCCACTTGGTGAAGGTGGCAGCKGTGGGCCCTGGGGCTGGAACAAGCAGTGGCTGGTGCTGGAGCTGGAATGAGTCACAGGTGGGGCTGGGAGTTGATGGCTCTGGCAGCAGGTGGGCATATCCTATGGCTGAGATGGAAASTGAGGGAAACAGTGCAACCCAGGAGTTGCTGCTGAGTAGCTGCTGCTGGGCCTTGTGCTGGAGGAGGTGAGTGAAGCTGGAGGTGCATGCTTGGGGCTGGAGGTCCTGCCCATGCTCGGGATCCCAGGAAATGCAGCCTGCTTTCCTGSGATAAGGAAGCTGACMCAGGGCCAGGAATGGTGTTGTCCTGTGAAAGTGGGGCCTGAGGACCTGGTGGGCGAGAGAGGTGCCTCAGGCCGTGGAAGAGAGGGGAGAAAGGGTGTGCGCCGGGTGGGCGCAGCAGGGAGGCGGRGGCAAGAAAGGGAGCCTGCCGGGGCTGGGCTGGGGTGAACTGGGCACTCCTTGTCCCAGGCAGGACTTGGTTGTTGCTCTCGGGCTTCTTTGAGTTGCTCTCTGGTCTGCAGAAGATGCATTTAATCTGTACTAGATTCTCCCGGAAAGTATTGTTGTGCTATCTGTTCTCTTGGTCCTTCTGTCTGTTCTCTTGGTCCTGCAGAGCTCCCCAAACACCTTTGTTTTACTCTAGAGTGTTCTTCGGGTGCTTCTTTTTGTGCTCTAGCTTGATTTGGGCCCTTTAGTCTTGTTGGACCCTCTAGTCTCTTCAAAACCCCTTCCTGATGCCTTAGTTATGCCCTGGAGACTTGTGTTGGTTCTCTGGCCTTGTTAGCACCTCTGTGGTCTCCTCATGTACATCCTCCACCTGGAAATAAAGAGCTAGGACTCAGACTCCTCTGGGAAGCTACCACTTCCATTCTGCCCATCAACAGCTTTTTGTTTTTTTTAAACTTTTTTTCTTTTCTTTTTTTTTTTTTACTTTCTAATTTGACCTCAAGAGTTTCAATGACATTAATTGGATTTGGCTGGGCTTTCCAGGTAGAACCAAATAGATGCCAATTTAAATAGATTGTAGCTAGAAAGATTTTTATTCCAACTTGTTCTAGGTGCAGGGCAGCTGTGTGTGTTCCCTATTGGGAAGTAGCTGTGTTACAGAAGCAGCCCCGTTCCGGCAGGTTAGCTTGATATGCTGGGTTGCCCTGGTGGGACTGCCGTCCTGCTAGAGCAGCTGTAGCACATGCAGGCTCGAACCTGCTTCAGCACCTTGGGATGATGTACCCGTTGTAGCAATATTTCTGGACCCTGAATGTGGTTGATGCCAATGTGGCAGGAGGAATGTAAATGGACTGTTAAAAGGAGTAACAAGGAACCTTGAATCGGGAGTTACCTGTTACAAACTGGAGCTACAAAAGAAGGGGCTGTCTGCCTTGTCAGCAAAACCTGGAAGAACCGCCCCACAACCAGGTGTTCTTGGGAAGCGTCTGCCCTAGGGGCAAGGTATGTTCTGGTCGGGGCAGTGCAACCACYGACTCGGTCACTGATGTCTCGACTCAAGAAAGCCTCTGTCTCGGGGGAAAAAAGAATAGCAGTGCATGTGTGGTTACTTTAAAGGTACTTACCTTTTCAAAGATTATTAGAAAGTGAGAATAGCAAAGCCATCCTGTAGTAGTTAAATGATGAAAATGATTTAAACCTAAATGATTTAAATTATATCAAGAGGCTAAATATGCAGGGTAAGTATTAGGTATCAATCTATGAAGAATTTATTATTTTTCAGCTTTTCATCACACTGTTGGGTATGGAGAATTTCAATGYGGCAGTGCTAAATTCCTACAAACTAGCCGGCTTGTCTGCAGCAAAGACCTTCCAGTGGATGTTCGCTCTTGCCTGTAGAGCCTTTCTGCAATGTAAATCCTGCTGCCACAGCCGTTAAGGACTAGAGGGCCTTAACACCTAAGCTAAGCAGCTGAGAGCTGCAGGGGTGGGCAGCCCCGTGGAACGAGGATTCTCTTGCTGCTTCTGTTCTCTCTCGCTCTTGGGAGTGCTGGTCTGCAGGAATCACACAGAGCCTTTGCTTTGCTTTTGGTGCCTCCGTTGGTGGCTCGGAAGGTTGTCATTGGTTTCTGCAGCTTAACCAACACCTTGAGAAAGGGCTGACAATGGCACTCGTGGAGGTGTGCAGATATCAGCAGGCACCAGCAGTCCTTGCACAAGTTCACTGCACAGGTGAGCAGCTTCATGTGTGTTGTGTCTCCCCACYGTCAGTTGCCTTGTGTTTCATTGAGGGAGCTGGGGTTATTTTGTGTGGAGAGGAAGAGGCTCTGAGGAGACATTATTACCCTCTACCACTGTCTAGAAGGAGGTTGTAGTGAGGCTGGAGTTGATCTTTTCTCCAGAATAACTGCAGGTAGGACAAGAGGAAATGGACTCAAGTTGTCCCAGGAGAAATTCAGGTCTGACATTAGGAAGAATCTCTACATGGAAAGAGCAGGCAAGCCTTGGAATAGGCTGCCAGGAGAGGTGGTGGCATCATTCTCCCTGGCAGTGTTGAAGAAACTTGTAGATGAGGTGCTTGGGGCCATGGTTTAGCAGGATGATGTGAAGGGTTTACAGCTGGACTCGATGAACTTGTAGGTCTTTTCCAACCATAATGATTCTATGATCCAGCCAGTAATACTGAGTTAGGTGTTCACTGCTCCCTCTTGGTTTCTAGATCACACACAACTCTGGTGCTTTGTCATGAAGTTGGCACAATTTGGCACCAGATTTGGTTTCAACTTTCTGATGATGATCGAAGAAGATGAAGATTTGTATCAAAGATCAGTCGTGAGTATAATAGGAAGACAAATGTAGTCATGCTTTTTCCCCTGAAGGCTGCTTATCCCTTTTAAAAATCATTACTATCAGACCTTGCTATAAGTTGGCCGACTAAATTAATCTAAAATTAACTGATGTTTTTCCGCTCTAATGCGGAGTACCCCTTCACATGAGGAAGAAATTTTGTGTGAGGGAAGCAATGGTGTGTGTGTGTTTATGAAGGAGATTTTTCTGACCTTGTTCCAATCTTATTTTTCAGATACTCTGGAATGTAACTCTGAGCAGGGCTGGAGCAGCCATTCGACAGGGCCTTGTGAGTATTACTTYTGCTATCCGAGATAAATATCTCGGATATTGTCACCCAGCCTCGCTTGCCAGCCTCCATCCGGTGGATGGCAGCACGTTCTGTGCAGCCAGATGAAAGGGGCTCTGTTGCTGGTGGCCGGTCCTCTCTGCAGCCCTCGTCGTGGCCCCATCAGCCGCTGCTCCAGCCTCTTGTGCCTCMCAGGTGGCCTCTAATGGTCTATATTTTCTATTGTCCAAGCTTTGGGTATTTTTTTTCCTAGCTCCTCAGCAGTGAGCTTGGCTTTGTGAGCCTCTTCTCCTAGGGTCAGTGGCATTTGACGAACGCTGGGCTAGCATGGAGCAGCAGAGCYGCCGGGTTGCGCTGCTGTAGCAGCGTTCATCTGGCAGTATCTTCTGTGCTGCAGGTGCTGCGTGTAGCCTGTCTGTGCAACTGTGTGTGGCTGTGCGAACTGCCTTGGTTGTCAGCATGGAGTAGTGCGTTCTTGGATTCATGTCTGGGGGATCTATCACTACATTTAATGTGTGTGTGTGTGTGTGTGGCATCTGGGTTTTTTTTTCTTTTAGTAGTTCTTTCGGAAATGGCGGCTGAGGCGCATGCGCCCCAGAAGAAGTGATTGCGCAGGTGCCCGTGCCTGGGAGGGCGCAGCGCATCAGTGAACCGAAAGCGCATGCGCAGTGCGCTCCTCTGCGCGCAGTGCTGCCATCCCACGCATTGGAGGTGATTCTGCTAGGGGAAGGGAGCCGCGCATGCGCAGCGCGCTCCTCTGCGCGCAGTGACACCGCGATGGGGAAGCAACGGCTCACGCCGCGCAGCGCGTGCGCTGCCCCCTACTCAGGGCTGCCACCGCGGGTCCACAAAGCAGCTCTGCAGACGCACGGCGAGCGGGTGCCCTGCGCTGCCGCCCAGTAGCTGCTGGTCTTGTGCATCTCGAAAGCACAACCGCAAGCGAAGGGCCGCAGCGCGCCCGTTCTGGCAGCTGCCCCAGAGCGGTGCACGCCATTTGAGGCTCCTAGAAGCAGCAGGATTTTCAAGGAACTTGTCTAAGCGAAAGTATAAAATGAAGGGAAAATTACCTGGAAAAGAATTAGAACTTCCTGCATTTTCACATGAACRTTGTCTTACAAAGTGACGGCATAAGAAAGTTGTGCTGCTCTGTTACTTGACCTGTAAATTGCATCAGAACAAGCAAAAATGAGATCATCCCAAACAAAAAGACAAAATTTCTCTTAACTGGAAAAGTTTTGGGGGAAAAAAGGAGGGGAGGGTTGGAGCTGAACACAGGAATGCTAGTTTCTCTGCTCTTACTCTCCTGGCTGTTTCATCCTTTTAGTCCTCCTTCCTCCATCCCCCTGTCTCTAACATGCAGGAACTGAGACCTCACCTTCCTACCTGCTCACACCTGCTTGTGCTCCAGAAATGCACCCATCCTTAGCTTCCCCCTTCCCAGGAAGTAACGCCCTCCAGCTCATCCCAAAACCAGTGTTCTCAACAAGCAGCCCTGCTTGCTGCTTTTGCTGCAGATCCCGTATCTAAAAGCTTTCCTCCTTTCTTTGCGACTGCCAAGCCAATCTAGGAACTGTATTGCCTGGGCTCTGCTCCTCGGGTGACTCAGGTGGCCAGTGCAGGCCATTTGTTCCATTACGGACATTACCTTTAATGCCACAATTGTCAGCTGAACACTTGCAAACTTCTGGCTACTGAAAAACGGCTGCCTAAAGGTGAGAATCCTCAAGCAGCTGGTTTCTTCCAATAGTGCCACTTGGGAAAAAGAAATAGACATCTAAGGCATGCAGTTCTGCAAAGGACTGCTGCAGAATTTTAGTCTTCTATTTCCATGGTTGGTGAAACTGTGGAGAGAGCACTTGAATGGCCATGGAAGAAGAGGACTTAACAAAAACAGTTGGTACTGGCTGAGTCTGGTTGGAATGAACCTCTTTGACTTGAGACTGGAAAAGACAGAGCGCCAAGGCCGTTGCAGTGCTCCGGGTGAGCCAGCTGAAATTTCTGTGCTAGTGAAGGAAAAACTGCAGTGCTGCAGCAAGGACTGTGAATAGCACAACTGCTCAGCAAAAACCAATTCAGATTTATTGCTGTGATCATGCTATTTTTTCTGTATGTGTTCTGGATATGTTTTATAAAAAGCCCTTAATCCTTGCTTAGACAATGTTTGTTCTAATTAATTAGGTTTTCTTTCTGAATTAGCAAGTAAATTGCAATTTGTCTTAGGAGCAAGTCTTGAGATGCGGATTTTCCTCTGCAGAACTGTGTCTCTATAGGAGCAATCTCCAAACAGCAGTAATAGAAGCATAATTAGAAAAGAATCCTTCTCCTCTCTTAGCTAAACATCCCTGAAGACAAAGCAAGCAACTACATTCTCCCTTCTGGCTTTGCTCTGCAATTAGAAGGTTTCTTTCCTCTCATCTTCCCCCATCTCCCTCCAACCTGGCCCTTCAGTGAAAGTCAAACAAGCAAAAGCCTCCGAATAGCGGTGGGGATTATCAGCTCCCTATGGCCTCCAATGAGATGAATATTAAACCCAACAGCAAAATCCCACCTGCTTGTCTTTGCGCAGGAATTTGGAGAACACCAATATTCCTGCATTCACAGTAGATTTAAACTCGCTTACAAAAATCTTGCCTTTCTTCTGTTTTCCTATTCGATAAATCAGAATGTTCCCTCAGTTCGTGTCTTCTGCGGTCCAATGAGTTTCTCCGTAGCTTTGTGCTGAACATCCCTGTTGTCAAGTGTTGGACAATTCCAACTATTTCTGGTATTGTTATTTCACAGTCATTTTCAGCTCATGCATTCTTCACTTTAAAGTGCTTCCTTGCCTGAAACACGTAAGCACAAGTAAGGAGTAGATCATTCACGATGGAGCTAGACCAAGAGCTGGGGGCGGGGAAAGATATCTACATAGTTTTCTATAGTTTTGTACCTTTGTCGGACTTAAGTCTTTCCATTTCCCSTTGTGGGAGAAGAATGGACAGTATGAGATGGGACAGGGGTTGGATCTCTGCTCCAGGCCCTCTGTTTTTCTCCTTGTAGGTGAAAGAACTTTTTTTTCTGTGAGGGTGCAGGTTCACATGGGGCGTTTAAGGTAACCAAAAGCTGAACAAAATTATACCATTTTCTTATTTATCATTACTTGCATTGAAAAAAATTGTTTTTGTGTGCATATTTTGGCATTATTTTCTGGCACAGATAAAAGGAAGCAATGAAAGGATGATTGACATAATACAACTTACTCCTTCATGCTTTTCTTTATATACTTAACTGTCAAATATGATTTAGAACCATAAAAAAAAATGGAACACAAAACAGAAAAGAGAAAAGAGAAAATTCAGCTGTGCAACACTCTATACCAAAAATAAACTAGTGAGACTTCTCTTTCATAGCAGGTTTCTCAGGAAATAAGCTTTGTTCTTAATTCCTGATAAGCAATTATTCTTTTTCCCCATGCTTGACCCAGCTGCTGCAGAACTGCATTTAATGGAATACGAGATGTTCAAGTACTGTCATGCAGGAAGCTTTTCTAGATGCAACAGATTCCCCAGGGCTTCTCATGGCTCTCAGAAGTCTGAGAGCGCTTAAGTTCTCTCTCTGTGTGTGTGTGTTCTCCATTTCATGCTTTTTATATTGCTGCTCTTTTAATTCCTCTAGCCAACACCAGGAGGGACGTGTCTCCTCAAAGAAGGATGGAGTTTCTCTTCTTTGCAGGGGGAAACAGCTTTAAATTGCATCTATATCTTGCTTCGACTCTCTGCTTACACGTTGTACTTCTCTCTGGCTTCACCTAGGGAAATGAATCTTAGAAGACAGTATTGCTTCTTTCCCTTTCCCGGCATGATGGCAGGTAGATGATGACAAAATAGATAAGACTTGCCCAAATTATAATCTCTAGGGCAAGAGTTGGGGGGGGAAGAGTGAAACTCTTTGAGGCTATATGAAACTGTTGGATTACCTTTTGAACCTTTGGAGAACAGGGGAGGTGCTGGAGGATTGGAAGAAAGCCAACATCACTCCGGTCTTCAAAAAGGGTAAGAAGGAGGACCTGGACAACTACAGGCCAGTGAGCCTCACCTCCATCCCTGGAAAAGTGATGGAACAGCTCATCCTGGCGACTGTCTCCATGTGTAGACACGTGCAGGAGAAGAAGGTGCTCAGGAGTGGCCAGCATGGATTCACCAAGGGGAAATCATGCTTGACTAACCTGATCRCCTTCTATGATGGAGTGACTAGCTGGATAGATGAGGACAGAGTGGTGAATGTGGTCTATCTGGACTTGAGCAAGGCTTTTGACACTGTCCCTCACAGCATCCTCCTGGGCAAGCTCCAAAGGTGTGGGATAGATGTGTGGACGGGGAGGTGGATTAGGAATAGGCTCGATGGCAGGGTGCAGAGAGTGGTTGTCAA